>NC_057798.1:26923206-27213617 GCF_018294505.1 Triticum aestivum | reverse complement strand
CATGGGCTGTAGGGGGTGCGCCTTGGCCTATATGGGCCAAGGGCACCTGCCCCAAGAGTCCCATGCGCCAAAGAGACAAGGGGAGGGGAGAGTCCTAAAAGGGGAAGGCACCTCCGAGGTGCCTTGGGAAGGATGGACTCCTCCCCCCCTTTGGCCGCACCCTTCCTTGGAGGAAGGGGCAAGGCTGCGCCCCCCCTCTCTCTTGCCCCTATATAAAGGGAGGGAAGGGAGGGGCAGCCGCACCCTCAAGGCTTGGCGCCTCCCTCCTCCCTGTTACACCTCCTCCTCCTTCCGTAGTTGCTTAGCGAAGCCCTGCCGGAGTTCTGCTGCATTCACCACCACGCCGTCGTGCTGCTGGATCATCATCAACCTCTCCTTCCCCCTTGCTGGATTAAGAAGGAGGAGACGTCATCCGCTCCGTACGTGTGTTGAACGCGGAGGTGTTGTCCGTTTAGCACTAGGTCATCGGTGATCTAAATCACGGCGAGTACGACTCCATCATCCCCGTTCCGTTGAACGCTTCGGCACGCGATCTACAAGTGGTATGTAGATGCAATCACTCTCCCATGACTCGTTGCTAGATGAATTCATAGATGGATCTTGGTGAAAGCGTAGGAAATTTTTTAATTTTCTGCAATGTTCCCCAACAGTGGTATCAGAGCTAGGTCTATGCGTAGTTCTCTATTGCACGAGTAGAACACAATTTGTTGTGGGTGTAGATGTTGTCAACTTTCTTGCCGCTACTAGTCTTATCTTGCTTCAGCGGTATTGTGGGATGAAGCGGCCCGGACCGACCTTACACGTACGCTTACTTGAGACTGGTTCCACCGACTAACATGCACTAGTTGCATAAGGTGGCTAGCGGGTGTCTGTCTCTCCCACTTTAGTTGGAGCGGATTCGATGAAAAGGGACCTTATGAAGGGTAAATAGAAGTTGACAAATCACGTTGTGCTTTCACGTAGGTAAGAAAACGCTCTTGCTAGAACCCTATTGCAGCCACGTAAAACTTGTAACAACAATTAGAGGACGTCTAACTTGTTTTTGCAGCAAGTGTTTTGTGGTATGATATGGCCAAAGTTGTGATGAATGATGAATGATATATGTGATGTATGAGATCATGTTCTTGTAATAGGAATCACGACTTGCATGTCGATGAGTATGACAACCGGCAGGAGCCATAGGAGTTGTCTTTATTTTTGTATGACCTGCGTGTCATTGAAGAACGCCATGTAAATTACTTTACTTTATTGCTAAATGCGTTAGCCATAGAAGTAGAAGTATTCGTTGGCGTGACAACTTCATGAAGACACGATGATGGAGATCATGATGATGGAGATCATGGTGTCATGCCGGTGACAGGATGATCATGGAGCCCCGAAGATGGAGATCAAAGGAGCTTTATGATATTGGCCATATCATGTCACTACTATATAATTGCATATGATGTTTATTATGTTTATGCATCTTGTTTACTTAGAACGATGGTAGTAAATAAGATGATCCCTCATAACAATTTCAAGAAAGTGTTCTCCCTAACTGTGCACCGTTGCTAAAGTTCATCGTTTCGAAGCACCACGTGATGATCGGGTGTGATAGATCCTTACGTTCACATACAACGGGTGTAAGACAATTTTACACATGTAATACACTTAGGTTAACTTGACGAGCCTAGCATGTACAGACATGGCCTCGGAACACAAGAGACCGAAAGGTCGAACATGAGTCGTATGGAAGATACGATCAACATGGAGATGTTCACCGACGATGACTAGTACTGTCTCACGTGATGATCGGACATGGCCTAGTCGACTCGAATCATGTAACACTTAGATGACTAGAGGGATGTCAAATCTGAGTGGGAGTTCATTAAATAATTTGATTAGATGAACTTTATTATCATGAACAATAGTCTAAAATCTTTGCAAAATGTCTTGTAGATCAAATGGCCAACGCTCATGTCACCATGAACTTCAACGCATTCCTAGAGAAAACCAAGCTGAAAGATGATGGCAGCAACTATTCGGACTGGGTCCGGAACCTGAGGATCATCCTCATAGCTGCCAAGAAACAATATGTCCTAGAAGCACCGCTAGGTGATGCACCCATCCCAGAGAACCAAGACGTTATGAACGCTTGTCAGTCACGTGCTGATGATTACTCCCTCGTTCAGTGCGGCATGCTTTATAGCTTAGAACCGGGGCTCCAAAAGCGTTTTGAGCGACAAGGAGCATATGAGATGTTCGAGGAGCTGAAACTAGTTTTCCAAGCTCATGCCCGGGTCGAGAGATATGAAGTCTCCGACAAGTTCTACAGTTGTAAGATGGAGGAAAATAGTTCTGTCAGTGAGCACATACTCAAAATGTCAGGGTTGCACAACCGCCTGTCCCAGCTGGACATCAAACTCCCGGACGAGGCGGTCATTGAAAGAATCCTTCAGTCACTCCCACCGAGCTACAAGAGCTTTGTGATGAACTACAATATGCAGGGGATGGAGAAAACTATTCCTGAAGTATTTTCAATACTGAAGTCAGCAGAGGTAGAAATCAAGAAGGAACATTATGTTGGGGAATGTAGTAATTTCAAAAAATTTCCTACGCACACGCAAGATCATGGTGATGGCATAGCAACGAGAGGGGAGAGTGTTGTCCACGTACCCTCGTAGACCGTAAGCGAAAGCGTTAGCACAACGCGGTTGATGTAGTCGTACGTCTTCACGATCCGACCGATCCAAGCACCGAACGTACGGCACCTCCGAGTTCAGCACACGTTCAGCTCGATGACGATCCCCGGGCTCCGATCCAGCAAAGCTTCGGGGATGAGTTCCTTCAGCACGACGGCGTGGTGACGATGATGATGTACTACCGGCGCAGGGCTTCGCCTAAACTCCGCGACGATATGACCGAGGTGGAATATGGTGAAGGGGGGCACCGCACACGGCTAAGGAACGATCCGTAGATCAACTTGTGTGTTATGGGGTGCCCCCTTGCCCCCGTATATAAAGGAGGGAGGGGGAGGTGCGGCCGGCCCCCTTGGGGTGCGCCTGGACGAGTCCTACTCCCACCGGGAGTAGGACTCCCCCCTCTTGCCTTGGTGGAGAAGGAAAGGGGGGGGGGAAGAGGAAAGGGGGGCGCCGCCCCCCCTCCTTGTTCTATTCGGACTAGGGGGGGAGGGGGCGTGCGGCCTGCCCTGGCCGGCCCTCCTCTTCTCCCTCATGGCCCACTAAGGCCCATTAACCCCCGGGAGGGTTCCGGTAACCCCCCAGTGTTCCGGTAAAATCCCGATTTCACCCGAAACCTTTCCGATGTCCAAACATAGGCTTCCAATATATCAATCTTTATGTCTCGACCATTTCGAGACTCCTCGTCATGTCCGTGATCACATCCAGAACTCCGAACAAACTTCGATACATCAAAACTTATAAACTCATAATAAAACCGTCATCGTAACGTTAAGCGTGCGGACCCTACGGGTTCGAGAACTATGTAGACATGACCTAGAACTATTCTCGGTCAATAACCAATAGGGAACCTGGATGCCCAAATTGGTTACCACATATTCTACGAAGATCTTTATCGGTCAAACCGCATAACAACATGCGTTGTTCCCTTTGTCATCGGTATGTTACTTGCCCAAGATTTGATCGTCGGTATCCAATACCTAGTTCAATCTCGTTACCGGCAAGTCTCTTTACTCGTTCCGTAATGCATCATCCCGTAACCAACTCATTTGGTCACATTGCTTGCAAGGCTTATAATGATGTGCATTACCGAGAGGGCCTAGAGATACCTCTCCGACAATCGGAGTGACAAAACCTAATCTCGAAATACGCCAACTCAACATGTACCTTCGGAGACACCTGTAGTACTCCTTTATAATCACCCAGTTACGTTGTGACGTTTGGTAGTACCCAAAGTGTTCCTCCGATAAACGGGAGTTGCATAATTCTCATAGTTACAGGAACATGTATAAGTCATGAAGAAAGCAATAGCAATATACTAAACGATCAAGTGCTAGGCTAACGGAATGGGTCATGTCAATCACATCATTCTCCTAATGATGTGATCCCATTAATCAAATGACAACACATGTCTATGGTTAGGAAACATAACCATCTTTGATTAACGAGCTAGTCAAGTAGAGGCATACTAGTGACTTTATGTTTGTCTATGTATTCACACATGTATCATGTTTCCGGTTAATACAATTCTAGCATGAATAATAAACATTTATCATGATACGAGGAAATAAATAATAACTTTATTATTGCCTCTAGGGCATATTTCCTTCAGTCTCCCACTTGCACTAGAGTCAATAATCTAGATTACATAGTAATGATTCTACCACCCATGGAGTCTTGGTGCTGATCATGTTTTGCTCGTGAGAGTGGCTTAGTCAATGGGTCTGCAACATTCAGATCCGTATGTATCTTGCAAATCTCTATGTCTCCCAATTGGACTTGGTCCCGAATGGAATTGAAGCGTCTCTTGATGTGCTTGGTCCTCTTGTGAAATCTGGATTCCTTTGCCAAGGCAATTGCACCAGTATTGTCACAGAAGATTTTCATTGGTCCCGATGCACTAGGTATGACACCTAGATCGGAAATGAACTCCTTCATCCAGACTCCTTCATTTGCTGCTTCCGAAGCAGCTATGTACTCCGCTTCACATGTAGATCCCGCCACGACGCTTTGTTTAGAACTGCACCAACTTACAGCTCCACCGTTTAATAAAAACACGTATCCTGTTTGCGATTTAGAATCGTCCGGATCAGTGTCAAAGCTTGCATCGACGTAACCATTTACGACTAGCTCTTTGTCACCTTCATATACGAGAAACATATCCTTAGTCATTTTCAGGTATTTCAGGATGTTCTTGACCGCTGTCCAGTGATCCACTCCTGGATTACTTTGGTACCTTCCTACCAAGCTTATTGCTAAGCATACGTCAGGTATGGTACACAGCATTGCATACATGATAGAGCCTATGGCTGAAGCATAGGGAACATCTTTCATTTTCTCTCTATCTTCTGCTGTGCTCGGGCATTGAGTTTGACTCAACTTCACACCTTGTAGTATGGGCAAGAACCCTTTCTTTGCCTGATCCATTTTGAACTTTTTCAAAATTTTATCAAGGTATGTGCTTTGTGAAAGTCCTATTAAGCGTTTTGATCTATATCTATAGATCTTGATGCCCAATATGTAAGCAGCTTCACTGAGGTCTTTCATTGAAAAACTTTTATTCAAGTATCCCTTTATGCTATCCAGAAATTCTATATCATTTCCAATTAATAATATGTCATCTACATATAATATCAGAAATGCTACAGAGCTCCCACTCACTTTCTTGTAAATACAGGCTTCTCCAAAAGTCTGTATAAAACCATATGCTTTGATCACACTATCAAAGCATTTATTCCAACTCCGAGATGCTTGCACCAGTCCATAAATGGAACGCTGGAGCTTGCACACTTTGTTAGCACCTTTTGGATCTACAAAACCTTCTAGCTGCATCATATACAACTCTTCTTCCAAAAATCCATTCAAGAATGCAGTTTTGACATCCATTTGCCAAATTTCATAATTATGAAATGCAGCAATAGCTAACATGATTCGGACATACTTAAGCATCGCTACGGGTGAGAAAGTCTCATCGTAGTCAACCCCTTGAACTTGTTGAAAACCTTCCGCAACAAGTCGAGCTTTATAGACAGTTATATTACCATCAGCGTCAATCTTCTTCTTAAAAATTCATTTATTCTCAATGGCTTGCCGATCATCGGGCAAGTCAACCAAAGTCCATACTTTGTTTTCATACATGGATCCCATCTCAGATTTCATGGCCTCTAGCCATTTTGCGGAATCTGGGCTCATCATCGCTTCCTCATAGTTCGTAGGTTCATCATGGTCAAGCAACATGACTTCCAGAATTGGATTACCGTGACACTCTGGTGCGGATCTTATTCTGGTAGACCTACGAGGTTCAGTAGAAACTTGATCTGAAGTTTCATGATCAATATCATTAGCTTCCTCACTAATTAGTGTAGTTGTCACAGGAACCGGTTCTTGTGATGAACTACTTTCCAATAAGGGAGTAGATATAGTTATCTCATCAAGTTCTACTTTCCTCCCACTCACTTCTTTCGAGAGAAACTCCTTCTCTAGAAAGGATCTGATTTTAGCAACGAAAATCTTGCCTTCAGATCTGTGATAGAAGGTGTACCCAATAGTCTCTTTTGGGTATCCTATGAAGACACATTTGTCCGATTTGGGTTCGAGCTTATCTGGTTGAAGTTTCTTCACATAAGCATCGCAGCCCCAAACTTTAAGAAACGACAACTTTGGTTTCTTGCCAAACCATAGTTCATAAGGCGTCGTCTTAACGGATTTTGATGGTGCCCTATTTAACGTGAATGCGGCCGTCTCTAAAGCATAACCCCAAAACGATAGCGGTAAATCAGTAAGAGACATCATAGATCGCACCATATCTAGTAAAGTACGATTACGACATTCGGACACACCATTTCGTTGTGGTGTTCCGGGGGCGTGAGTTGCGAAACTATTCCGTGTTGTTTCAAGTGTAGACCAAACTCGTAACTCAAATATTCTCCTCCACGAGCAGATCGTAGAAATTTTATTTTCCTGTTACGATGATTTTCTACTTCACTCTGAAATTCTTTGAACTTTTCAAATGTTTCAGACTTGTGTTTCATCAAGTAGATATACCCCTATCTGCTCAAATCATCTGTGAAGGTGAGAAAATAACGATATCCGCCGCGAGCCTCAACATTCATTGGACCACAAACATCAGTATGTATGATTTCCAACAAATCAGTTGCTCGCTCCATAGTTCTGGAGAACGGAGTTTTAGTCATCTTGCCCATGAGGCACGGTTCGCAAGTACCAAGTGATTCATAATCAAGTGATTCCAAAATCCCATCAGTATGGAGTTTCTTCATGCGCTTTACACCGATATGACCTAAACGGCAGTGCCACAAATAAGTTGCACTATCATTATTAACTCTGCATCTTTTGGTTTTAACACTATGAATATGTGTATCACTACTATCGAGATTTAATAAAAATAGACCACTCTTCAAGGGTGCATGACCATAAAAGATATTACTCATATAAATAGAACAACCATTATTCTCTGATTTAAATGAATAACCGTCTCGCATCAAACAAGATCCAGATATAATGTTCATGCTTAACCCTGGCACCAAATAACAATTATTTAGGTCTAAAACTAATCCCGATGGTAGATGTAGAGGTAGCGTGCCGACCGCGATCACATCGACTTTGGAACCATTTCCCACGCGCATCGTCACCTCGTCCTTAGCCAATCTTCGCTTAATCCGTAGTCTCTGTTTCGAGTTGCAAATATTAGCAACAGAACCAGTATCAAATACCCAGGTGCTACTGCGAGCATTAGTAAGGTACACATCAATAACATGTATATCACATATACCTTTATTCACTTTGCCATCCTTCTTATCCGCCAAATACTTGGGGCAGTTCCGCTTCCAGTGTCCAGTCTGCTTGTAGTAGAAGCAGTCAGTTTCAGGCTTAGGTCCAGACTTGGGTTTCTTCTCTTAAGCAGCAACTTGCTTGCTGTTCTTTTTGAAGTTCCCCTTCTTCTTCCCTTTGCCCTTTTCCTTGAAACTGGTGGTCTTGTTAAACATCAACACTTGATGCTCCTTCTTGATTTCTACCTCTGCGGCTTTTAGCATCGCGAAGAGCTCGGGAATAGTCTTGTTCATCCCTTGCATATTATAGTTCATCACGAAGCTCTTGTAGCTTGGTGGCAGTGATTGAAGAATTCTGTCAGTGACACTATCATCAGGAAGATTAACTCCCAGTTGAATCAAGTGATTATTATACCTAGACATTTTGAGTATGTGTTCACTGACAGAACTATTCTCCTCCATCTTGCAGCTGTAGAACTTATTGGAGACTTCATATCTCTCAATCTGGGCATTTGCTTGAAATATTAACTTCAACTCCTGGAACATCTCATATGCCCCATGACGTTCAAAACGTCGTTGAAGACCCGGTTCTAAGCCGTAAAGCATGGCACACTGAACTATCGAGTAGTCATCAGCTTTGCTCTGCCAGACGTTCTTAACTTCGTCAGTTGCATCAGCAGCAGGCCTGGCACCCAGCGGTGCTTCCAGGACGTAACTTTTCTGTGCAGCAATGAGGATAATCCTCAGGTTACGGACCCAGTCCGTGTAATTGCTACCATCATCTTTCAACTTTGCTTTCTCAAGGAACGCATTAAAATTCAACGGAACAACAGCACGAGCCATCTATCTACAAACAAACATAGACAAGCAAAATACTATCAGGTACTAAGTTTCATGATAAATTTAAGTTCAATTAATCATATTACTTAAGAACTCCCACTTAGACACACATCTCTCTAGTCATCTAAGTGATCACGTGATCCAAATCAACTAAACCATGTCCGATCATCACGTGAGATGGAGTAGTTTCAATGGTGAACATCACTATGTTGATCATATCTACTATATGATTCACGCTCGACCTTTCGGTCTCCGTGTTCCGAGGCCATATCTGTATATGCTAGGCTCGTCAAGTATGACCTGAGTATTCCGTGTGTGCAACTGTTTTGCACCCGTTGTATTTGAACGTAGAGCCTATCACACCCGATCATCACGTGGTGTCTCAGCACGAAGAACTTTCGCAACGGTGCATACTCAGGGAGAACACTTCTTGATTATTAGTGAGAGATCATCTTAAAATGCTACCGTCAATCAAAGCAAGATAAGATGCATAAAGGATAAACATCACATGCAATCAATATAAGTGATATGATATGGCCATCATCATCTTGTGCTTGTGATCTCCATCTTCGAAGCACCGTCATGATCACCATCGTCACCAGCGCGACACCTTGATCTTCATCGTAGCATCGTTGTCGTTATGCCATCTATTGCTTCTACGACTATCGCTACCGCTTAGAGATAAAGTAAAGCAATTACAGGGCGTTTGCATTTCATACAATAAAGCGACAACCATATGGCTCCTGCCAGTTGCCGATAACGTCGGTTACAAAACATGATCATCTCATACAATATAATATAGCATCACGTCTTGACCATATCACATCACAACATGCCCTGCAAAAACAAGTTAGACGTCCTCTACTTTGTTGTTGCAAATTTTACGTGGCTGCTACGGGCTTTATCAAGAACCGTTCTTACCTACGCATAAAAACCACAACGATAGTTCGTCAAGTTGGTGCTGTTTTAACCTTCGCAAGGACCAAGCGTAGCCACACTCGATTCAGCTAAAGTGAGAGAGACAGACACCCGCCAGCCACCTTTAAGCACGAGTGCTCATAATGGTGAAACCAGTCTCGCGTAAGCGTACGCTTAATGTCGGTCCGGGCCGCTTCATCTCACAATACCGCCGAACCAAAGTATGACATGCTGGTAAGTAGTATGACTTGTATCGCCCACAACTCACTTGTGTTCTACTCGTGCATATAACATCAATGCATAAAACCTAGGCTCGGATGCCACTATTGGGGAACATAGTAATTTCAAAAAAATTCCTACGCACACGCAAGATCATGGTGATGGCATAGCAACGAGAGGGGAGAGTGTTGTCCACGTACCCTCGTAGACCGTAAGCGGAAGCGTTAGCACAACGTGGTTGATGTAGTCATACGTCTTCACGATCCGACCGATCCAAGCACCGAACGTACGGCACCTCCGAGTTCAGCACACGTTCAGCTCGATGACGATCCCCGGGCTCCGATCCAGCAAAGCTTCGGGGATGAGTTCCGTCAGCACGACGGCATGGTGACGATGATGATGTACTACCGGCGCAGGGCTTCGCCTAAACTCCGCGACGATATGACCGAGGTGGAATATGGTGGAGGGGGGCACCGCACACGGCTAAGGAACGATCCGTAGATCAACTTGTGTGTTATGGGGTGCCCCCTTGCCCCCGTATATAAAGGAGGGAGGGGGAGGTGCGGCCGCCCCCCTTGGGGTGCGCCTGGAGGAGTCCTACTCCCACCGGGAGTAGGACTCCCCCTCTTGCCTTGGTGGAGAAGGAAAGGGGGGAGGGGAAAGAGGAAAGGGGGGCGCCGCCCCCCCCCCTCCTTGTCCTATTCGGACTAGGGGGAGGGGGCGCGTGGCCTGCCCTGGCCGGCCCTCCTCTTCTCCCTCATGGCCCACTAAGGCCCATTAACCCCCGGGAGGGTTCCGGTAACCCCTCGGTGTTCCGATAAAATCTCGATTTCACCCGGAACCTTTCCGATGTCCAAACATAGGCTTCCAATATATCAATCTTTATGTCTCGACCATTTCGAGACTCCTCGTCATGTCCGTGATCACATCCGGAACTCCGAACAAACTTCGATACATCAAAACTTATAAACTCATAATAAAACGGTCATCGTAACGTTAAGCGTGCGGACCCTACGGGTTCGAGAACTATGTACACATGACCTAGAACTATTCTCGGTCAATAACCAATAGCGGAACCTGGATGCCCATATTAGTTCCCACATATTCTACGAAGATCTTTATTGGTCAAACCGCATAACAACATACGTTGTTCCCTTTGTCATCGGTATGTTACTTGCCCGAGATTTGATCGTCGGTATCCAATACCTAGTTCAATCTCGTTACCGGCAAGTCTCTTTACTCGTTCCGTAATGCATCATCTCGTAACCAACTCATTTGGTCACATTGCTTGCAAGGCTTATAATGATGTGCATTACCGAGAGGGCCCAGAGATACCTCTCCGACAATCGGAGTGACAAAACCTAATCTCGAAATACGCCAACTCAACATGTACCTTCAGAGACACCTGTAGTACTCCTTTATAATCACCCGGTTACGTTGTGACGTTTGGTAGTACCCAAAGTGTTCCTCCGGTAAACGGGAGTTGCATAATTCTCATAGTTACAGGAACATGTATAAGTCATGAAGAAAGCAATAGCAATATACTAAACGATCAAGTGCTAGGCTAACAGAATGGGTCATGTCAATCACATCATTCTCCTAATGATGTGATCCCATTAATCAAATGACAACACATGTCTATGGTTAGGAAACATAACCATCTTTGATTAACGAGCTAGTCAAGTAGAGGCATACTAGTGACTTTATGTTTGTCTATGTATTCACACATGTATCATGTTTCCGGTTAATACAATTCTAGCATGAATAATAAACATTTATCATGATATGAGGAAATAAATAATAACTTTATTATTGCCTCTAGGGCATATTTCCTTCACATCAAGTGTTGATGGTCAATAAAACCACTAAGTTCAAGAAGGGCAAGGGTAAGAAGAACTTCAAGAAGGACGGCAAGGATGTTGCCGCGCCCGGTAAGCCAGTTGCCGGGAAGGAGTCAAAGAATGGACCCAAGCCTGAGACTGAGTGCTTTTATTGCAAAGGGAAGGGTCACTGGAAGCGGTACTGCCCCAAATACTTAGCAGACAAGAAGGCCGACAACACTAAAGGTATATTTGATATACATGTAATTGATGTGTACCTTACCAGTACTCGTAGTAACTCCTGGGTATTTGATACCGGTGCCGTTGCTCATATATGTAACTCACAGCAGGAGCTGCGGAATAAACGGAGACTGGCGAAGGACGAGGTGACGATGCGCGTCGGGAATGGTTCCGAGGTCGATGTGATCGCCGTCGGCACGCTACCTCTACATTTACCTACGGGATTAGTTTTAAAACTCAATAATTGTTATTTAGTGCCAAGTTTGAGCATGAACATTGTATCAGGATCTCGTTTAATACGAGATGGCTACTCATTTAAATCCGAGAATAATGGTTGTTCTATTTATATGAGAGATATGTTTTATGGTCATGCTCCGATGGTCAATGGTTTATTCTTAATGAATCTCGAACATAATGTTACACATGTTCATAGTGTGAATACCAAAAGATGTAAAGTTGATAACAATAGTCCCACATACTTGTGGCACTGCCGCCTTGGTCACATTGGTGTCAAGCGCATGAAGAAGCTCCATGCTGATGGACTTTTAGAGTCTGTCGATTATGAATCATTTGACACATGCGAACCATGCCTCATGGGCAAGATGACCAAGACTCCGTTCTCCGGAACAATGGAGCGAGCAACCAACTTATTGGAAAGCATACATACCGATGTGTGTGGTCCAATGAGTGTTGAGGCTCGCGGAGGATATCGTTATGTTCTCACTCTCACTGATGACTTGAGTAGATATGGGTATGTCTACTTGATGAAACACAAGTCTGAGACCTTTGAAAAGTTCAAGGAATTTCAGAATGAAGTAGAGAATCAACGTGACCGAAAGATAAAATTCTTGCGATCAGATCATGGAGGAGAATATTTAAGTCATGAATTTGGTACACACTTAAGGAAATATGGAATCATTTCACAACTCACGCCGCCTGGAACACCTCAGCATAACGGTGTGTCCGAATGTCGTAATCGCACTCTATTGGATATGGTGCGATCTATGATGTCTCTTACTGATTTACCGCTATCATTTTGGGGATACGCTCTAGAGACAGCTACATTCACTTTAAATAGGGCACCGTCTAAATCCGTTGAGACGACACCGTATGAATTATGGTTTGGGAAGAAACCTAAGCTGTCGTTTCTAAAAGTTTGGGGATGCGATGCTTATGTCAAGAAACTTCAACCTGAAAAGCTCGATCCCAAGTCGGAAAAACGCGTCTTCATAGGATACCCTAAGGAAACCATTGGGTATACCTTCTACCTTAGATTCGAAGGCAAGATCTTTGTTGCCAAGAACGGATCCTTTTTGGAAAAAGAGTTTCTCTCGAAAGGAGTAAGTGGGAGGAAAGTAGAACTCGATGAAGTACTACCTCTTGAACCGGAAAGTATTGCAGCTCAGGAAAATGTTCCTGTGGTGCCTACACCGACTGGAGACGAAATTAATGATGATGATCAAGGTACTTCGGATCAAGTTGCTACTGAACTTCGTAGGTCCACTAGGACACGTTCGCACCAGAGTGGTACGGCAACCCTGTCTTGGAAATCATGTTCTTAGACAACAGTGAACCTTCGAACTATGAAGAAGCGATGGCGGGCCCAGATTCCAACAAATGGCTTGAAGCCATGCAATCCGAGATAGGATCCATGTATGAAAACAAAGTATGGACTTTGACAGACTTGCCCGATGATCGGCGAGCGATAGAAAACAAATGGATCTTTAAGAAGAAGACGGACGCGGATGGTAATGTTACCATCTATAAAGCTTGACTTGTCGCTAAGGGTTATCGACAAGTTCAAGGGATTGACTACGATGAGACTTTCTCTCCCGTAGCGAAGCTTAAGTCCGTCTGAATCATGTTAGCAATTCCCGCATACTATGATTATGAGATATGGCAGATGGACGTCAAAACGGCATTCCTTAACGGTTACCTTAAGGAAGAGCTGTATATGATGCAGCCGGAAGGTTTTGTCGATCCTAAGAATGCTAACAAGGTATGCAAGCTCCAGCGATCCATTTATGGGCTGGTGCAAGCATCTCGGAGTTGGAACATTCGCTTTGATGAGATGATCAAAGCGTTTGGGTTTATGCAGACTTATGGAGAAGCCTGCGTTTACAAGAAAGTGAGTGGGAGCTCTGTAGCATTTCCCATATTATATGTAGATGACATACTTTTGATGGGAAATGATATAGAACTTTTGGACATCATTAAGGCCTACTTGAATAAGAGTTTTTCAATGAAGGACCTTTTGACTGGAGACCGAAAGGTCGAGCGTGAATCATATAGTAGATATGATCAACATAGTGATGTTCACCATTGAAAACTACTCCATCTCACGTGATGATCGGTTATGGTTTAGTTGATTTGGATCACGTGATCACTTAGATGACTAGAGAGATGTCTGTCTAAGTGGGAGTTCTTAAGTAATATGATTAATTGAACTTAAATTCATCATGAACTTAGTCCTGGTAGTATTTTGCAAATTATGTTTTAAGATCAATAGCTTTCATTGTTGCTTTCATATGTTTATTTTGATATGTTCCTAGAGAAAATTGTGTTGAAAAATGTTAGTAGCAATGATGCGGATTGGATCCGTGATCTGAGGTTTATCCTCATTGCTGCACAGAAGAATTATGTCCTTAATGCACCGCTAGGTGACGGACCTATTGCAGGAGCAGATGCAGACGTTATGAACGTTTGGCTCGCTCAATATGATGACTACATGATAGTTTAGTGCACCATGCTTAATGGCTTAGAATCGGGACTTCAAAGATGTTTTGAACGTCATGGACCACATGAGATGTTCCAGGAATTGAAGTTAATATTTCAAGCAAATACCCGAGTTGAGAGATATGAAGTCTCCAACGAGTTCTATTGCTAAAAGATGGAGGAGAATCGCTCAACTAGTGAGCATGTGCTCAGATTGTATGGGTACTACAATCGCTTGAATCAAGTGGGAGTTAATCTTCCAGATAAGATAGTGATTGACAGAATTCTCTAGTCACCATCACCAAGTTAGTAGAACTTCGTGATGACCTATAGTATGCAAGGGATGATGAAAATGATTCCCGAGTTTTTCATGATGATGAAATCGATGAAGGTAGAAATCAAGAAAGAACATCAAGTGTTGATGGTTAACAAGACCACTAGTTTCAAGAAAAGGGCAAAGGGATAGAAGGGAACTTCAAGAAGAACGGCAAGCAAGTTGCTGCTCAAGTGAAGAAGCCCAAGTCTGGACCTAAGCCTGAGACTAAGTGCTTCTACTGCAAAGGAACTGGTCACTGGAAGCAGAACTACCCCAAGTATTTGGCGGATAAGAAGGATGGCAAAGTGAACAAAGGTATATTTAATATACATGTTATTGATGTGTACTTTACTAGTGTTTATAGCAACCCCTCGGTACTTGGTACTGGTTCAGTTGCTAAGAGTAGTAACTCGAAACGGGAATTGCAGAATAAACAGAAACTAGTTAAGGGTGAAGTGACGATGTGTGTTGAAAGTAGTTTCAAGATTGATATGATCATCATCGCACACTCCCTATACTTTCGGGATTAGTGTTGAACCTAAATAAATGTTATTTGGTGTTTGCGTTGAGCATGAATATGATTTGATCGTGTTTATTGCAATACGGTTATTCATTTAAGTAAGAGAATAAAATGTTGTTCTGTTTACATGAATAAAACCATATATGGTTACACACCCAATGAAAATGGTTCATTGGATTTCGATCGTAGTGATACACATATTCATAATATTAAAACCAAAAGATGCAAAGTTAATAATGATAGTGCAACTTATTTGTGGCACTGCCGTTTAGGTCATATTGGTGTAAAGCGCATGAAGAAACTCCATGCTGATGGGATTTTGGAATCACTTGATTATGAATCACTTGATGCTTGCGAACCATGCCTCATGGGCAAGATGACTAAGAATCCGTTCTCCGGAACAGTGGAGCGAGCAACTGACTTATTGGAAATAATACATACTGATGTATGCGATCCGATGAGTGTTAAGGCTCGCGGCGGGTATCGTTATTTTCTGACCTTCACAAATGATTTGAGCAGATATGGGTATATCTACTTGATGAAACATAAGTCTGAAACATTTGAAAAGTTCAAAGAATTTCAGAGTGAAGTGGAAAAATCATCGTAACAAGAAAATAAAGTTTCTACGATCTGATCGCGGAGACGAATATTTGAGTTACGAGTTTGGTCTTCAATTAAAACAATGTGGAATAGTTTCACAGCTCATGCCACCTAGAACACCACAAAAACGTTATGGTGTGTCCGAACGTCATAACTGCACTTTATTGGATATGGTGCGATCTATAATGTCTCTTATCGGTTTTACCACTATTGTTTTGGGGTTGTGCATTAGAGACAGCTGCATTCACGTTCAAAAGGGCACCATCTAAATCCGTTGAGACGACACCGTATGAACTATGGTTTAGCAGTAAACCTAAGCTGTCGTTTCTTAAAGTTTGGAGTTGCGATGCTTATATGAAAAAGTTTCAACCTGATAAGCTCGAACCCAAATCGGAGAAGTGCGTCTTCATAGAATACCCAAAGAAAACTGTTGGGTACACCTTCTATCACAGATCCGAAGGCAAGTTATTCGTTGCTAAGATGGATCCTTTCTAGAGAAGAAGTTTCTCTCGAAAGAAGTGAGTGGGAGGAAAGTAGAACTTGATGAGATAATTGTACCTTCTCCCTTATTGGAAAGTAGTTCATCACAGAAATCAGTTCCAGTGATTCCTACACACTTTAGTGAGGAAGTTAATGATGATGATCATGAAACTTCAGATCAAGTTACTACCAAACCTCGTAGGTCTTCCAGAGTAAGATCCGCACCAGAGTGGTACGGTAATCATGTTCTGGAAGTCATGTTACTAGACCATGATGAACCTACGAACTATGAAGAAGCGATGGTGAGCCCAGATTCCGCAAAATGGCTTGAGGCCATGAGATCTGAGATAAGATCCATGTATGAAAACAAAGTATGGACTTTGATTGACTTGCCCAATGATCGGCGAGACATTGAGATAAATGGATCTTCAAGAGGAAGACGGACGCTGATAGTGTTACTATCTACAAAGCTAGAATTGTCGCTAAAGGTTTTCGACAAGTTCAAGGTGTTGACTATGATGAGAGTTTTTCACTCGTATCTATGCTTAAGTCTGTCTGAATCATGTTAGCAATTGCCGTATTTTATGAAATCTGGCAAATGGATAAACAAAACTGCATTCCTTAATGGTTTTCTTAAAGAAGAGTTGTATATGATGCAACCAGAAGGTTTTGTCAATCCTAAAGGTGCTAACAAATTGTGCAAGCTCCAGCAATCCATCTATGGACTGGTGCAAGCATCTTGGAGTTGGAATATATGCTTTGATGAGTTGATCAAAACATATGGTTTTATACAGACTTTTGAAGAAGCCTGTATTTAGAAGAAAGTGAGTGGGAGCTCTGTAGCATTTCTAATATTATATGTGGATGACATATTGTTAATTGGAAATGATATGGAAATTCTGGATAGCATGAAAGGATACTTGAATAAGAGTTTTTCAAAGCAAGACCTAGGTGAAGCTGCTTACACATTGAGCATCAAGATCTATATAGATAGATCAAGACGCTTGATAAGATTTTTCAATGAGTACATACCTTGATAAATTTTTGAAATAGTTCAAAATGGAACAGTCAAAGAAGGAGTTCTTGCCTGTGTTACAAGGTGTGAAGTTGAGTAAGACTCAAGACCCGACCATTGCAGAAAGTAGAAAGAGAATGAAAAGTCATTCCCTATGTCTCAGTCATAGATTCTATAAAGTATGCTATGCTGTGAACCAGACCTATTGTATACCTTGCTCTGTGTTTGGCAAAGGAATACAATTTTGATCTAATAAGTAGATCACTGGACATGGGTCAAGAATATCCTTAGTGAGGACTAAGGAGATGTTTCTCGATTATGGAGGTGATAAAAGTGCCCGTCGTTTAAGTTACAACGATGCAAGCTTTTACACCAATCCAGATGACTCTAAGTCTCAATCTGGATACATATTGAAAGTGGGAGCAATTAGCTAGAGTAGCTCCGTGCAGAGCATTGTGGACATAGAATATTTGCGAAATACATACGGCTCTGTATATGACAGACCCGTTGGCTAAGCTTCTCTCACGAGCAAAACATGATCATACCTTAGTACTCTTTTGGGTGTTAATCACATAGCAATGTGAACTAGATTATTGACTCTAGTAAACCCTTTGGGTGTTGATCACATGATGATGTGAACTATGGGTGTTAATCATATACAGATATGAATATTGGTGTTAAATCACATGCTGATGTGAACTAGATTATTGACTCTAGTGCAAGTGGGAGACTGAAGGAAATATGCCCTAGAGGCAATAATAAAGTTATTATTTATTTCCTTATTTCATGATAAATGTTTATTATTCATGCTAGAATTGTATTAACCGGAAACATAATACATGTGTGAATACATAGACAAACATAGTGTCACTAGTATGCCTCTACTTGACTAGCTCGTTAATCAAAGATGGTTATGTTTCCTAACCATAGACATGGGTTGTCATTTGATTAACGGGATCACGTCATTAGGAGAATGATGTGATTGACTTGACCCATTCCGTTAGCCTAGCACTTGATCGTTTAGTATGTTGTTATTGCTTTCTTCATGACTTATACATCTTCCTGTAACTATGAGATTATGCAACTTCCATTTACCGGAGGAACACTTTGGGTGCTACCAAATGTCACAACGTAACTGGGTGATTATAAAGGAGTACTACAAGTGTCTCCAAAGGTACATGTTGGGTTGGCGTATTTCGAGATTAGGTTTTGTCACTCCGATTGTCGGAGAAGTATCTCTGGGCCCTCTCGGTAATGCACATCACTATAAGCCTTGCAAGCAATGTGACCAATGAGTTGGTTACAGGATGATGCGTTACATAACGAGTAAAGAGACTTGCCGGTAACGAGATTGAACTAGGTATTGGATACCGACGACCAAATCTTGGGCAAGTAACATACCAATGACAAAGGGAACAACGTATGTTGTTATGCGATTTGACCGATAAAGATCTTCGTAGAATATGTAGGAGCCAATATGGGCATCTAGGTTCCGCTATTGGTTATTGACCGAGAATAGTTCTAGGTCATGTCTACATAGTTCTCGAACCCGTAGGGTCCGCACGCTTAAGGTTTCGATGACAGTTTTATTATGAGTTTATGAGTTTTGATGTACCGAAGGAGTTCGGAGTCCCGGATGAGATCGGGGACATGACGAGGAGTCTCGAAATGGTCAAGACGTAAAGATCGATATATTGGACGACTATATTCGGAGTTCGGAAAGGTTCCGAGTGATTCGGGTATTTTTTGGAGTACCGGGGAGTTACGAGAATACGGGAAAGAGTATTGGGCCTTAATGGGCCTTAGTGGGAAGGAGCCAGGAGGTGGCGCGCGCCCCTCCCAAGCCCAGTCCGAATTGGACAAAGGGTTTGGGGTGCGGCCCCCCTCTCCCTTCCTTCTCCACTTCCTTCCTTTCCCCCCTTCTCCTAGTTGGACTAGGAAAGGAGTCCTACTCCCGGTGGGAGTAGTGAAGGAAATATGCCCTAGAGGCAATAATAAAGTTATTATTTATTTCCTCATATCATGATAAATATTTATTATTCATGCTAGAATTGTATTAACCGGAAACATGATACACGTGTGTATACATAGACAAACATAAAGTCACTAGTATGCCTCTACTTGACTAGCTCATTAATCAAAGATGGTTATGTTTCCTAACCATAGACATGTGTTGTCATTTGATTAATGGGATCACATCATTAGGAGAATGATGTGATTGACATGACCCATTCCGTTAGCCTAGCACTTGATCGTTTAGTATGTTGCTATTGCTTTCTTCATGACTTATACAAAGTTCCTGCAACTATGAGATTGTGCAACTCCCGTTTACCGGAAGAACACTTTGTGTGCTACCAAACGTCACAACGTAACTGGGTAATTATAAAGGTGCTCTACAGGTGTTTCCGAAGGTACATGTTGGGTTGGCATAATTCGAGATTAGGTTTTGTCACTCCGACTGTCGGAGAGGTATCTCTGGGCCCTCTCGGTAATACTCATCACCTAAGCCTTGCAAGCATTATAACTAATGAGTTAGTTATAAGATGATGTGTTACAGAACGAGTAAAGAGACTTGCCGGTAACGAGATTGAACTAGGTATTGGATACCGACGATCAAATCTCGGGCAAGTAACATACCGATGGCAAAGGGAACAACGTATGTTGTTATGCGGTTTGACCGATAAAGATCTTCGTAGAATATGTAGGAACCAATATGGGCATCCAGGTTCCGCTAATGGTTATTGACCGAGAATAGTTCTAGGTCATGTCTACATAGTTCTCGAACTCGTAGGGTCCGCACGCTTAACGTTACGATGATAGTTTTATTATGAGTTTACAAGTTTTGATGTACCGAAGTTTGTTCTGAGTCCCGGATGTGATCACGGACATGACGAGGAGTCTCGAAATGGTCGAGACATAAAGATTGATATATTGGACGACTATATTCGGACACCGAAAGTGTTCCGGGTGATTTCGGAGAAAACCGGAGTGCCGGAGGGTTACCGGAAACCCCCCGGAGAGTTAATGGGCCACATGGGCCTTGGTGGAAAGAGAGAGGGGCGGCCGGGAAGGGTCGCGCGTCCCCTCTCCCTCTGGTACGAATTGGACTAGGAGGGGGGGCGGCGCCCCCCTCTTTCCTTCCCCTCCTCTCCCCCTTCCTTCCCCTCCTCTCCCCCTTCCTTCCCCTCCTAGTAGGAGTAGGAAAGGATGAGTCCTACTCCTACTAGGAGGAGGACTCCTCCTCCTGGAGCGCCCAACAAGGGCCGGCCGGCCTCCCCCCTCCCTCCTTTATATACGGGGGCAGGGGGCACCCCATGGACACACAAGTTGATCTACGGATCGTTCCTTAGCCATGTGCAGTGCCCCCCTCCACCATATTCCACCTCGGTCATATCGTCACGGAGTTTAGGCGAAGCCCTGCGCCGGTAGAACATCATCATCGTCACCACGCCGTCGTGCTGACGGAACTCATCCCCAAAGCTTTGCTGGATCGGAGCCCGGGGATCGTCATCGAGCTGAACGTGTGCTGAACTCGGAGGTGGCGTACGTTCGGTACTTGGATCGGTCAGATCGTGAAGACGTACGACTACATCAACCGCGTTGTCATAACGCTTCCGCTTACGGTCTACGAGGGTACGTGGACGAACACTCTCCCCTCTCGTTGCTATGCATCACCATAATCTTGCGTGTGCGTAGGAAAATTTTGAAATTAATACGTTCCCCAACAGTGGCATCCGAGCCAGGTTTTATGCGTAGATGTCATATGCACGAGTAGAACACAAGTGAGTTGTGGGCGATATAAGTCATACTGCTTACCAGCATGTCATACTTTGGTTCAGCGGTATTGTGAGATGAAGCGGCCCGGACCGACATTACGCGTACGCTTACGCGAGACTGGTTTCACCGTTACGAGCATTCATGCTTAAAGGTGACTGGCGGGTGTCTGTCTCTCTCACTTTAGTTGAACCGAGTGTGGCTACGCCCGGTCCTTGTGAAGGTTAAAATAGCACCAACTTGACAAACTATCGTTGTGGTTTTGATGCGTAGGTAAGAACGGTTCTTGCTAAGCCCGTAGCAGCCACATAAAACTTGCAACAACAAAGTAGAGGACGTCTAACTTGTTTTTGCAGGGCATGCTGTGATGTGATATGGTCAAGACGTGATGCTATATTTTATGGTATGAGATGATCATGTTTTGTAACCGAAGTTATCGGCAACTGGCAGGAGCCATATGGTTGTCGCTTTATTGTATGAAATGCAAACGCCCTGTAATTGCTTTACTTTATCACTAAGCGGTAGCGATAGTCGTAGAAGCAATAGATGGTGTAAACGACAACGATGCTACGATGGAGATCAAGGTGTCGCGCCGGTGACAATGGTGATCACGACGGTGCTTCGAAGATGGAGATCACAAGCACAAGATGATGATGGCCATATCATATCACTTATATTAATTGCATGTGATGTTTATCCTTTATGCATCTTATCTTGCTTTGATTGACGGTAGCATTTTAAGATGATCTCTCACTAAAAATTATCAAGAAGTGTTCTCCCTGAGTATGCACCGTTGCCAAAGTTCGTCGTGCCCAGACACCACGTGATGATCGGGTGTGATAAGCTCTACGTCGATCTACAACGGGTGCAAGACAGTTTTGCACACGCAGAATACTTAGGTTAAACTTGATGAGCCTAGCATATGCAGATATGGCCTCGGAACACAGAGACCGAAAGGTCCAGCGTGAATCATATAGTAGATATGATCAACATAGTGATGTTCACCATTGAAAACTACTCCATCTCACGTGATGATCGGTTATGGTTTAGTTGATTTGGATCACGTGATCACTTAGATGACTAGAGAGATGTCTATCTAAGTGGGAGTTCTTAAGTAATATGATTAATTGAACTTTAATTTATCATGAACTTAGTCCAGGTAGTATTTTGCAAATTATGTTGTAGATCAATAGCTTGCGTTGTTGCTTTCATATGTTTATTTTGATATGTTCCTAGAGAAAATTGTGTTGAAAGATGTTAGTAGCAATGATGCGGATTGGATCCGTGATCTGAGGTTTATCCTCATTGCTGCACAGAAGAATTATGTCCTTAATGCACTGCTAGGTAACAGACCTATTGCAGGAGCAGATGCAGACGTTATGAACGTTCGGCTAGCTCAATGTGATGACTACTTGATAGTTTAGTGCACCATGCTTAACGGCTTAGAATCGGGACTTCAAAGACGTTTTGAATGTCATGGACCATATGAGATGTTCCAAGAGTTGAAGTTAATATTTCCAGCAAACACCCGAGTTGAGAGATATGAGGTCTCCAACAAGTTCTATAGCTAAAAGATGGAGGAGAATCGCTCAACTAGTGAGCATGTGCTCAGATTGTCTGGGTACTTCAATCACTTGAATCAAGTGGGAGTTAATCTTCCAGATAAGATACTGATTGACAGAATTCTCTAGTTACCATCACCAAGTTAGTAGAACTTTGTGATGAACTATAGTATGCAAGGGATGACGAAAACGATTCCCGAGCTCTTCGTGATGTTGAAATCAACGAAGGTAGAAATCAAGAAAGAGCATCAAGTGTTGATGGTTGACAAGATCACTAGTTTCAAGAAAGGGGAACTTCAAGTAGAATGACAAGCAAGTTGTCACTCCCGCGAAGAAGCCCAAAGCTGGACCAAAGCCTGAAACTGAATGATTATACTACAAAGGAAATGGTCACTGGAAGTGGAAATGCCCTGAATATTTGGTGGATAAGAAGGATGGCAAAGTGAACAAGGGTATATTTGATATACAGGTTATTGATGTGTACCTTACTAGTGTTTATAGTAGCCCCTGAGTATTTGATACTTATTCAGTTGCTAAAAATTAGTAACTCGAAACAGGAGTTACAGAATAAACAGAGACTAGTTGAGGGTGAAGTGACGATGTGTATTGGAAGTGGTTCCAAGATTGATATGATCATCATCGCACACTCCCTATACTTTCGGGATTAGTGTTAAACCTAAATAAATGTTATTTGGCGTTTGCGTTGAGCATGAATATGATTTGATCATGTTTATTGCGATACGGTTATTCATTTAAAGTCAAAGAATAATTGTTGTTCTATTTACATGAATAAAACCTTCGATGGTCATACACCCAATGAAAATAGTTTGTTGGATCTCGATCGTAGTAATACACATATTCATAATATTGATGCCAAAGATGCAAAGTTGATAATGATAGTGCAACTTATTTGTGGCGCTGCCGTTTGGGTCATATCGGTGTAAAGCGCATAAAGAAACTCAAAGATGGATTTTCGGAATCACTTGGTTATGAATCATTTGATGCTTGCGGACCGTGCCTTTTTGGGCAAGATGACTAAAACTCCGTTCTCCGGAACAATGGAACAAGCTACTGACTTATTGGAAATAATACATACCGATGTATGCGATCCAATGAGTGTTTATGCTCGTGGCAAGTATCCTTATTTTCTGACCTTCACAAAATGATTTGAGCAGATATGGGTATATCTACTTGATGAAACATAAGTCTGAAATAATTGAAAAGTTCAAAGAATTTCAGAGTGAAGTGGAAAATCATCGTAACAAGAAAATAAAGTTTCTACGATCTGATCGCGGAGACGAATATTTGAGTTACGAGTTTGGTCTTCAATTAAAACAATGTGGAATAGTTTCACAGCTCACGCCACCTGGAACACCACAACGTTATGGTGTGTCCGAACGTCGTAACCGTACTTTACTAGATATGGTGCGATCTATGATGTCTCTTATCAATTTACGACTATCGTTTTGGGGTTATGCGTTAGAGACAGCTGCATTCACGTTTAATAGGGCAACAACTAAATCCGTTGAGACGACACTGTATGAACTATGGTTTAGCAGTAAACCTAAGCTGTCGTTTCTTAAAGCTTGGAGTTGCGATGCTTATATGAAAAAAAGGTTTTCAACCTGATAAGCTCGAACCCAAATCGGAGAAGTGCGTCTTCATAGAATACCCAAAGGTAACTATTGGCTACACCTTCTATCACAGATCTGAAGGCAAGTTATTCGTTGCTAAGATGGATCCTTTCTAGAGAAGAAGTTTCTCTCGAAAGAAGTGAGTGGGAGGAAAGTAGAACTTGATGAGGTAATTGTACCTTCTCCCTTATTGGAAAGTAGTTCATCACAGAAATCAGTTCCAGTGATTACTACACCAATTAGTGAGGAAGCTAATGATATTGATCATGAAACTTCAGATCAAGTTTCTACTGAACCTCGTAGGTCTACCAGAGTAAGATCCGCACCAGAGTGGTACGGTAATCCAATTCTGGAAGTCATGTTGCTTGACCATGATGAACCTACAAACTATGAGGAAGCGATGATGAGCCCAGATTCCGCAAAATGGCTAGAGGCCATGAAATCTGAGATGGGATCCATGTATGAAAACAAAGTATGGACTTTGGTTGACTTGCCCGATGATCGGCAAGCAATTGAGAATAAATGGATCTTTAAGAAGAAGACTGACGTTGATGGTAATGTAACTGTCTATAAAGCTCGACTTGTTACGAAAGGTTTTCGACAAGTTCAAGGAGTTGACTACGATGAGACTTTCTCACCCATAGCGATGCTTAAGTCTGTCCGAATCATGTTAGCTATTGCTGCATTTCATAATTATGAAATTTGGCAAATGGATGTCAAAACTGCATTCTTGAATGGATTTCTGAAAGAAGAGTTGTATATGATGCAGCCAGAAGGTTTTGTAGATCCAAAAGGTGCTAACAAAGTGTGGAAGCTCCAGCGTTCCATTTATGGACTGGTGTAAGCATCTCGGAGTTGGAATAAATGCTTCGATAGTGTGATCAAAGCATATAGTTTTATACCGACTTGCGGTGAAGCCTGTATTTACAATAAAGTGAGTGTGAGCACTACCGCCTTTCTGATAAATATATGTGAGTAACATATTGTTGATCAGAAATGATGTAGAATTTTTTTGGAAAGCATAAAGGAGTGTTTGAAAGGAGTTCTTTTAAAAAGAAAGACCTCAGTAAAGCTACTTACATATTGAGCATCAAGATCTATTGAGATAGATCAAGACGCTTGATAAGTTTTTTCAATAAGTACATACCTTGTCAAGATTTTGAAGTAGTTCAAAATGGAACAGTCAAAGAAAAAGTTCTTGCCTGTGTTGCAAAGGTGTGAAATTGAGTAAAGACTCAAATACCGACCACGGCAGAAAATAGAAAATAGAATGAAAGTCATTCCCTATGCCTCAGTCATAGGTTCTATAAAGTACGCTATGCTATGTACCAGACCTATTGTATACCTTGTTCTGGTTTGGCAAGGGAGTACAATAGTGATCTAATAGTAGATCACTGGACAGCAGTCAAGAATATCCTTAGTGAGGACTAAGGAGATGTTTCTCGATTATGGAGGTGATAAAAGAGCCCGTCGTAAAAAGTTACAATGGTGCAAACTTTTACACCGATCCAGATGACTCTAAGTCTCAATCTGGATACATATTGAAAGTGGGAGCAATTAGCAAGAGTAGCTCCGTGCAAAGCATTGGAGACATAGAGATTTGCAAGATACATACGGATCTGTAATATGACAAACCCGTTGACTAAACTTCTCTCACGAGCAAAACATGATCATACCTTAGTACTCTTTGGGTCTTAATCACATATCGATGTGAACTAGATTATTGACTCTAGTAAACCCTATGGGTGTTGATCACATGACGATGTGAACTATGGGTATTAATCACATACAGATGTGAATATTGGTGTTTAATCACATAGCGATGTGAACTAGATTATTGACTCTAGTGCAAGTGGGAGACTGAAGGAAATATGCCCTAGAGGCAATAATAAAGTTATTATTTATTTCCTCATATCATGATAAATGTTTATTATTCATGCTAGAATTGTATTAACCGGAAACATGATACACGTGTGAATACATAGACAAACATAAAGTCACTAGTATGCCTCTACTTGACTAGCTCATTAATCAAAGATGGTTATGTTTCCTAACCATAGACATGTGTTGTCATTTGATTAATGGGATCACATCATTAGGAGAATGATGTGATTGACATGACCCATTCCGTTAGCCTAGCACTTGATCGTTTAGTATGTTGCTATTGCTTTCTTCATGACTTATACAAAGTTCCTGCAACTATGAGATTGTGCAACTCCCGTTTACCGGAAGAACACTTTGTGTGCTACCAAACGTCACAACGTAACTGGGTGATTATAAAGGTGCTCTACAGGTGTTTCCGAAGGTACATGTTGGGTTGGCATAATTCGAGATTAGGTTTTGTCACTCCGATTGTCGGAGAGGAATCTCTGGGCCCTCTCGGTAATAATCATCACCTAAGCCTTGCAAGCATTGTAACTAATGAGTTAGTTATAAGATGATGTGTTACAGAACGAGTAAAGAGACTTGCTGGTAACGAGATTGAACTAGGTATTGGATACCGACGATCAAATCTCGGGCAAGTAACATACCGATGGCAAAGGGAACAACGTATGTTGTTATGCGGTTTGACCGATAAAGATCTTCGTAGAATATGTAGGAACCAATATGGGCATCCAGGTTCCGCTATTGGTTATTGACCGAGAATAGTTCTAGGTCATGTCTACATAGTTCTCGAACCCGTAGGGTCCGCACGCTTAACGTTACGATGACAGTTTTATTATGAGTTTACAAGTTTGATGTACCGAAGTTTGTTCGGAGTCCCGGATGTGATCACGGACATGACGAGGAGTCTCGAAATGGTCAAGACATAAACATTGATATATTGGACGACTATATTCGGACACCGGAAGTGTTCCGGGTGATTTCGGAGAAAACCGGAGTGCCGGAGGGTTACCGGAAACCCCCCCGGAGAGTTAATGGGCCACATGGGCCTTGGTGGAAAGAGAGAGGGGCGGCCAGGAAGGGCCGCGCGCCCCCTCTCCCTCTGGTCCGAATTGGACTAGGAGGGGGGCGGCGCCCCCCTCTTTCCTTCCCCTCCTCTCCCCCTTCCTTCCCCTCCTAGTAGGAGTAGGAAAGGATGAGTCCTACTCCTACTAGGAGGAGGACTCCTCCTCCTGGCGCGCCCAACAAGGGCCGGCCGGCCTCCCCCCTCCCTCTTTTATATACGGGGGCAGGGGGCACCCCATGGACACACAAGTTGATCTACGGATCGTTCCTTAGCCGTGTGCGGTGCCCCCCTCCACCATATTCCACCTCGGTCATATCGTCGCGGAGTTTAGGCGAAGCCCTGCGCCGGTAGAACATCATCATCGTCACCACGCCGTCGTGCTGACGGAACTCATCCCTGAAGCTTTGCTGGATCGGAGCCCGGGGATCGTCATCGAGCCGAACGTGTGCTGAACTCGGAGGTGCCGTACGTTCGGTACTTGGATCGGTCGGATCGTGAAGACGTACGACTACATCAACCGCGTTGTCATAACGCTTCCGCTTATGGTCTACGAGGGTACGTGGACGAACACTCTCCCCTCTCGTTGCTATGCATCACCATGATCTTGCGTGTGCGTAGGAAAATTTTGAAATTACTACGTTCCCCAACAAGTAGGACTCCCCTTGGCGCGCCCTCCTCCTAGGGCTGGCCTCCTCCTCCCTTGCTCCTTTATATACGGGGGCAAGGGGCACCCCATGACACACAAGTTGATCTACGGATCATTCCTTAGCCGTGTGCGGTGCCCCCCTCCACCATATTCCACCTCGGTCATATCGTCGCGGAGTTTAGGTGAAGCCCTGCGCCAGTAGAACATCATCATCGTCACCACGCCGTCGTGCTGACGGAACTCATCCCCGAAGCTTTGCTGGATCGGAGCCCGGGGATCGTCATCGAGCTGAACGTGTGCTGAACTCGGAGGTGCCGTACGTTCGGTACTTAGATCGGTCGGATCGTGAAGACGTACGACTACATCAACCGCGTTGTCATAACGCTTCCGCTTACGGTCTACGAGGGTACGTGGACAACACTCTCCCCTCTCGTTGCTATGCCATCACCATGATCTTGCGTGTGCGTAGGAAATTTTTTGAAATTACTACGTTTCCCAACAGGTAGGTAGGTACCAAAGTAATCCCGGCAAGGAACACTGGACAGCGGTCAAGAATATCCTGAAGTACCTGAAAAGGACAAAGGACATGTTTCTCGTTTATGGAGGTGACTAAGAGCTCGTCGTAAAGGGTTGCGTCAACGCTAGCTTCGACACAGATCTAGATGACTCAAAGTCACAAACCGGATACGTGTATATGTTGAATGGTGGAGCAGTAAGCTGGTGCAGCTGCAAGCAGAGCATCGTGGCGGGATCTACATGTGAAGCGGAGTACATGGCAGCCTCGGAGGCAGTGCATGAAGCAATTTGGGTGAAGGAGTTCATCACCGACCTAGGAGTCATACCCAATGCGTCGGAGCCGATCAAACTCTTCTGTGACAACACTGGAGCTATTGCACTTGCCAAGGAGCCCGGGTTTCACAAAAAGACCAGGCACATCAAGCGTCGCTTCAACTCCATTCGTGAAAATGTTCAAGATGGGGACATAGAAATTTGCAAAGTGCATACGGATCTGAATGTCGCAGATCCGTTGACTAAACCTCTTCCGCGAGCAAAACATGATCAACACCAGAACTCTATGGGTGTGCGATTCATCACAATGTAACTAGATTATTGACTCTAGTGCAAGTGGGAGACTGTTGGAAATATGCCCTAGAGGCAATAATAAAAGTATTATTATTATATTTCCTTGTTCATGATAATTGTCTTTTATTCATGCTATAATTGTATTATCTGGAAATCGTAATACGCGTGTGAATACATAGACCACAATATGTCCCTAGTGAGCCTCTAGTTGACTAGCTCGTTGATCAACAGATAGTCATGGTTTCCTGACTATGGACAATGGATGTCGTTGATAACGGGATCACATCATTAGGAGAATGATGTGATGGACAAGACCCAATCCTAAGCATAGCACAAGATCGTGTAGTTCGTTTTGCTAGAGCTTTTATAATGTCAACTATCTCTTCCTTAGACCATGAGATCGTGTAACTCACGGATACCGTAGGAGTGCTTTGGGTGTACCAAACGTCACAACATAACTGGGTGACTATAAAGGTGCATTACAGGTATCTCCGAAAGTGTCTGTTGGGTTGACACGGATCGAGACTGGGATTTGTCACTCCGTATGACGGAGAGGTATCACTGGGCCCACTCGGTAGTGCATCATCATAATGAGCTCAAAGTGACCAAGTGTTTGGTCACGGGATCATGCATTACAGTACGAGTAAAGTGACTTGCCGGTAACGAGATTGAACGAGGTATTGGGATACCGACGATCGAATCTCGGGCAAGTAAAATACCGATTGACAAAGGGAATTGTATACGAGGTTGTTTGAGTCCTCGACATCGTGGTTCAACCGATGAGATCATCGAGGAGCATGTGGGAGCCAACATGGGTATCCAGATCCCGCTATTGGTTATTGCCCGAGAGCCGTCTCGGTCATGTCTGCATGTCTCCCGAACCCGTAGGGTCTACACACTTAAGGTTCGGTGATGCTAGGGTTGTATGAATATGAGTATGCAGCAAACCGAAAGTTGTTCGGAGTCCCGGATGAGATCCTGGACGTCACGAGGAGTTCCGGAATGGTCCGGAGGTAAAGATTTATATATGGGAAGTCTTATTTTGGTCGCCGGAAAAGTTTCGCGCGTTATCGGTATTGTACCGGGAGTGCCGAAAGGGGTCCGGGGGTCCACCAGGGGCCCACTAGCCCCGGGGGGGGGGGGCACATGTGCTGTAGGGGGTGCGCCTTGGCCTATATGGGCCAAGGGCACCAGCCCCAAGAGGCCCATGCACCAAAGAGACAAGAGGAGGGGAGAGTCCTAAAAGGGGAAGGCACCTCCGAGGTGCCTTGGGGAGGATGGACTCCTCCCCCCTTTGGCTGCACCGTTCCTTGGAGGAAGGGGCAAGGCTGCGCCCCCCCTCTCTCTTGCCCCTATATAAAGGGAGGGAAGGGAGGGGCAGCCGCACCCTCAAGGCTTGGCGCCTCCCTCCTCCCTGTTACACCTCCTCCTCCTTCTGTAGTTGCTTAGCGAAGCCCTACCGGAGTTCTGCTGCATCCACCACCACGCCGTCGTGCTGCTGGATCATCATCAACCTCTCCTTTCCCCTTGCTGGATCAAGAAGGAGGAGACGTCATCCGCTCCGTACGTGTGTTGAACGCGGAGGTGCTGTCTATTCAGCACTAGGTCATCGGTGATCTGAATCACGGCGAGTACGACTCCATCATCCTCGTTCCATTGAACGCTTCCGCATGCGATCTACAAGTGGTATGTAGATGCAATCACTCTCCCATGACTCGTTGCTAGATGAACTCATAGATGAATCTTGGTAAAACCGTAGGAAAAATTTTAATTTTCTGCAACGTTCCCCAACAGCCACCTATCCCGGAGGGCCCCGTGGGCTGAAGTGGGAGGGGAACCAGCCCCTAGTGGGCTGGTGCGCCCCCCCCCCTTGGGCCCCCCCTGCGCCTAGGGTTGGAAACCCTAGGTGGGGGGGGCGCCTCACTTGCCTTGGGGGGGTACTCCAACCCCCCTGGCCGCCGCCCCCTTGAGAGATTTCCATCTCCAGGGTCGGCGCCCCCCCTGGGGGCCTATATAAAGGAGGAGGGAGGGAGGGCAGCCGCACCCTGCATCTTGGCTACTCGCTCTCCCCTGCTACACCTCTCCCTCTCGCAGAAGCTCGGCGAAGCCCTGCTGCGGTGACTGCTGCATCCACCACCACGCCGTCGTGCTGCTGGATCTTCATCAACCTCTCCTTTCCCCTTGCTGGATCAAGAAGGAGGAGACGTCACGCTGACCGTACGTGTGTTGAACGCGGAGGTGCCGTCCGTTCGGCGCTAGGATCTCCGGTGATTTGGATCACGACGAGTACGACTCCCTCAACCCCGTTCTCTTGAACGCTTCCGCTCGCGATCTACAAAGGTATGTAGATGCACTATTATCACTCGTTGCTACATGAACTCATAGATGGATCTTGGTGAAACCGTAGGAAATTTTTTATTTTCTGCAACGTTCCCCAACAGCCGGCTGACCGACTGCGCCAACAAGCCGGCTGCCGACTGCAGCCCGACCCGACATCGACGAGACGGATGTACCCGAGCACTATTCACATGTCATTTCAGCCATCATGTATAGTGTCACTTGTCCCCTGGCACTATTTATGAAGTGACCCAGGGGACAAGGATGACACCCATCATGCCTTGCTCCCATACCACCACATAGCTTACAAGCTAAGCTAGCCTCACACTATAAAAGGAGGCACACATCCATCCATCCAGGGGATGGACTCCCACGGCCACATTCATTTGGCCACAAGGCCACTCATGGCCACAAGCCATGGCCATACATGGCCACTAGAGCCGGCCGTACGCATGCATATACCAGATCAGATGCACTTGGCATTGATCCCAGATACAGCTCCAGGAACACTTTGTACTGCTCGATATACACCTCAGATAAATACACTCAAACATGCAGCAGTAGGAGTATTATCTCTCCGGAGAGCTCCGAAGGTGGGTAAACCACCGCGTGCTACTCGCGTACCCGCTCCCGGTCCTATCAGCAGCAGTCTTACCCTCACACTAAGTCCTTGTGGTATCTGTCGACTCGCAAGCCCCCCGTAAGAATACCACGACACCATGTGTCTGAATCGCAAAGGCATATTCCAATATTGTCCACAACCTGGCTACACCGGTGGCAGCAGCATGGTTTCATCCGGCGATGTGTTGATTCTGCAGCCAAAAGGAGAGGCGTTCTCTTATTAGTTGCATAACACATATGGATACGAGAAATGAGGAAGGTGGTAGTCTGGTGAACATATATGGTCTTGTTTATGCCCCCGTATAGTTTTCTGCTTTAATTTCTTCTTCTTTCTTGTTACCTCTTGTAATCAGGACGCGGTTATTTTAGTCCTTAGACGTGGGATCGATGTAGGCCGCAGAAGGTGAGCAATATATTTCGACACTCCTCCTCACATCTAGGCTATTTTCGACCTCTTGACTCGGATACCATACTAAATTCATGCTCCAGCCAGCTTGTCCAAAAGTCTGAACTGATGAAAGAAGATGGGTAATATATTTCAACAGCATCGAGGGTTAGTGATGTGCTGACTGCTCAACGATGTCGAGCATAGTGTGAAGCTAGCCTTAAGAAGAGGTGTGTTGAACAACGTGTAGCAGTGCACTGCGTACGGCTTGCAACTGGCTGAACGAAGTCGAACAGCTCGCAACAGCGGGTGGCGGACGAGCTGCGTTGGTACCGGTGGTATGCAGTGGTTTACACCGTGTGCTTTTTGGGCGCGTGATTTTGAATGTCTGCTAAATTAATGTTGGTCCCGACACATTAAAAATGTTGCAAGGGCGCGCTATAATTTTTATTGGGCGCAAAATTTTATGCGGCCGTTGGAGATGCTCTACAGGCAACGTCTACGGAAAGCAAAGCAGCTCACGAGAACAATTCTACGTTTATCTCTTCCCTGCTTTGCAGGGTGGGGCCCTCCTTGCCCAGGTTGCCCAATCAAAGGAGCTGCCCCGTCATCAAAGTTTCAGCAGGGGTGGATGAGTCCACGGTGGGTGTACCATGGCTGCCAATGCCATGCCACCTCTCCAAAAAGTATAAAATTTATCTATGCCATATGTTACGTCCGTACATGCCTACATCATAAAGCCTATTTTTGGTTTATTATTCGTTGGAACTGTAATGATATTTAGACCATGCCAGGGCAGTGCTAGCCCAGAACGATCGCATCCTAGCCGTTCAATCCTGATGCAATCAGCCACTGCGATCTGCTCGATCGCCAGTTCCCATCTTTTGTACGTGTGTGTGCGTGGAAAAAGGGACTCCCTATCGCCGGCCGGTGTCGTGCACCTTGCAGCCGTCGCTTCGCTGGTGGGCTTGGCACCATCGGCGGCTTGTTCATCGTTGCATCATTTTGTCGCCGCGCCGGAGGCTTCGCACCATCGCTAGCTGTGCATGGTCGTAACAAACTTGTGCGCCGGTTGCAGCAGGGTCTGGTCGCCTCCGAAGGCTTTGCAGTGTGATGGTGCACCCTCGTAGCCCCCGGCATCGCGCGTCGCAGCATCCTCGCCGTAGCACCCCGCGATGCTAGTCGCCGTGGTTGAAGCAGAGGAAGGAAGATGAAACATAAGTATATGAGATAGGAGAAGGGGTGTGTCACTCCCCCTTTTCCCTCTCTTCATATCCACTGGGAAAACCGAAGCGATGGGCTTGATGGCGTGACACATGCCCCACTTGCCGTGCGGCTTCCCATTTTGCATGATACGGGATCGGGAAACCAGACACAAACCATCATGACGCGCCAGTCAATGTGAAACTGACGGGTGCCACGACGGTCTTCCTGCTAGTTATGATAAGACATGACGGGATAGGCTGGTGACACCTAGGCGTAAGGGAAACATGTCGTAGGTCTCCGATTCGCGAAGCCGCGGCATCGTAGAACCCCGCGCTACAACATTTCAAGGTAGGCGAGAGCAGGCGAGTCCTGCAAACGACCTCGAGTCCTGAGGCCTCAACCTGACACAAGGAATGACAGGAGGTATGAATCCTGGGAGCCCCGCTTCTCGCCTTAACTCTACGACGACACCATCTAGGAAGCCACATACTGGGCAGGCCCGAGAACTCCTTGAAGCTAGACTCATGAAGGCATGCCACAGTGATCAATGTGAAGACATGAGGAGCCCGCCTGGGCTCTCAAAGACCAAGATACTGTAGCTCCAGACATGCTGGGGGGGGGGGGGGGGGGGGTGTACTAACAATGCAATACACCTGTGGGAGGGGGCGACGACAGGCTTGCCACGGGGCCCAGGAGGCCTGACAAGGTTTCGACAACGCGGTGGAGCCCGGAAGCTCGCATACACATCCGGGGACCATCTTGGTCTACAAGTCAAGGTGACGGCGATCAAGACTAGATTGACCCTCTATAAAACCCTACCACCGTCATCTATAAGGTGGGGGCTAGGGGCAGCCATTCCCATCTACTCTTGTAGAAACATACTCTCGATAGTCATACACCATCTCCCATTATAATCTCTCGCACGAGATACTCTACCATGAATAGAGAACAGAAGCAGGACGTAGGGTATTACCTCTCCCAGAGGGCCCGAACATTGGTAATCCCCTCGTGTGAACTCCGTTTTCTGGCATCGTTCGCCACCCTACCGAGGGTATTGATGGTTTCACGTACCGTCGCCGAGCAGGGGAGGAACCGACACTGGGCACATGCTAGTGAGTCAGTGGGAGAGCGTCGTGACCGCAGGTACAGGCCACCTGGAGCACGCTTGCGGATCCGGTCGATGAAGGCCTGGGGCAGGGAGGTGTTGTTGCTAGATCTAGACACCGGGGAGTAGGAGGGACCCAGTGTTCGGCACATGCGAGTGAGTCAGAGGAAGGATGCCTGCGACGGCGGGAATAGGCCACCTAGACTACGCCCGCGGTTTCGTCCGGAGGAGGCCGGAGCAGCCACTGAGAGACTACGACACCCGTGCGAAAGCAACGCTTGGGGCCATAGGCCAACGAGCAGAGCTCGAGCCGCAGGCAACCACCTCTAGCCAGCGTCAGGCTTCGCCGGTGAGGGAGTAGCGACGCAGTCCGCGAGATAGTAGATCTAAGGTAGGAAACACAGTGGTGGGTTGTTTGTGTTGGGGAACGTTGCAGAAAATAAAAAAATTCTTACGGTTTCACCAAGATCCATCTATGAGTTCATCTAGCAACGAGTGATAATAGTGCATCTACATACCTTTGTAGATCGCGAGCGGAAGCGTTCAAGAGAACAGGGTTGAGGTAGTCGTACTCGTCGTGATCCAAATCACCGATGACCAAGTGCCGAACGGACAGCACCTTCGCGTTAACCACACGTACGGAGCGGATGACGTCTCCCGCACCTTGATCCAGCAAGGAGGAGGGAGAGGTTGATGAAGATCCAGCAGCACGACGGCGTGGTGGTGGATGCAGCAGGACTCCGGCAGGGCTTCGCCAAGCAACTACGGGAGGGAGAGGTGTAGCAGGGAGGGGAGGGAGGCGCCAGGTGTTGGGTGCGGCTGCCCTCCCACCCCCCCTCTTTATATAGGGAGTCCAGGGGGGGCGCCGGCCCTAGGAGATGGGATCTCCTAGGGGGGCGGCGGCCAAGGGGGAGGCTTTCCCCCCAAGGCAAGTGGGGCGCCCCCTCCCCTAGGGTTCCCAACCCTAGGCGCATGAGGGGGGCCCGGGGGGGCGCACCAACCCACCAGGGGCTGGTTCCCTCCCCACTTCAGCCCACGGGGCCCTCCGGAATAGGTGGCCCCGCCCGGTGGACCCCCGGGACCCTTCTGGTGGTCCCGGTACAATACCGGTGACCCCCGAAACTCTCCCGATGGCCGAAACAGCACTTCCTATATATAATTCTTTACCTCCGGACCATTGCGGAACTCCTCGTGACGTTCGGGATCTCATCTGGGACTCTGAACAACTTTCGGTTTGCTGCATACTCATATTCATACAACCCTAGCGTCACCGAACCTTAAGTGTGTAGACCCTACGGGTTCGAGAGACATGCAGACATGACCGAGACGGCTGTCCGGTCAATAACCAACAGCGGGATCTGGATACCCATGTTGGCTCCCACATGCTCCTCGATGATCTCATTGGATGAACCACGATGTCGAGGATTCAAGCAACCCCGTATACAATTCCCTTCGTCAATCGGTATGTTACTTGCCCGAGATTCGATCGTTAGTATCCCAATACCTCGTTCAATCTCGTTACCGGCAAGTCACTTTACTCGTACCGTAATGCATGATCCCGTGACCAAACACTTGGTCACTTTGAGCTCATTATGATGATGCATTACCGAGTGGGCCCAGTGAAACCTCTCCATAATGCGGAGTGACAAATCCCAGTCTCGATCAGCGTCAACCCAACAGACACTTTCGGAGATACTTGTAGTGCACCTTTATAGTCACCCAGTTACGTTGTGACGTTTGGTACACCCAAAGCACTCCTAAGGTATCCGGGAGTCACACGATCTCATGGTCTAAGGAAAAGATATTTGACGTTGGAAAAGCTCTAGCAAAACGAACTACACGATCTTGTGCTATGCTTAGGATTGGGTCTTGTCCATCACATCATTCTCCTAATGATGTGATCCCGTTATCAATTCCAATGTCCATAGTCAGGAAACTATGACTATCTATTGATCAACGAGCTAGTCAACTAGATGCTCACTAGGGACATGTTGTAGTCTATGTATTCACACGTGTATTACGATTTCCGGATAATACAATTATAGCATGAATAAAAGACAATTATCATGAACAAGGAAATATGATAATAATCCTTTTATTATTGCCTCTAGGGCATATTTCCAATAGTCTCCCACTTGCACGAGTCAATAATCTAGTTACATTGTGATAAATCGAACACCCATAGAGTTCTGGTGTTGATCATGTTTAGCTCGCGGAAGAGGTTTAGTCAACGGATCTGCGACATTCAGATCCGTATGCACTTTGCAAATTTCTATGTCTCCATCTTGAACATTTTCACGAATGGAGTTGAAGCGACGATTGATGTGCCTGGTCTTCTTGTGAAACCTGGGCTCCTTGGCAAGTGTAATAGCTCCAGTGTTGTCACAAAAGAGTTTGATCGGCCCCGACGCATTGGGTATGACTCCTAGGTCGGTGATGAACTCCTTCACCCAAATTGCTTCATGCGCTGCCTCTGAGGCTGCCCTGTACTCCGCTTCACATGTAGATCCCGCCACGACGCTCTGCTTGCAGCTGCACCAGCTCACTGCTCCACCATTCAACATATACACGTATCCGGTTTGTGACTTAGAGTCATCCAGATCTGTGTCGAAGCTAGCGTCGACGTAACCCTTTACGACTAGCTCTTCGTCACCTCCATAAACGAGAAACATGTCCTTAGTCCTTTTCAGGTACTTCAGGATATTCTTAACCGCTGTCCAGTGTTCCTTGCCGGGATTACTTTGGTACCTTCCTACCAAACTTACGGTAAGGTTTACATCAGGTCTGGTACACAGCATGGCATACATAATAGACCCTATGGCTGAGGCATAGGGGATGACACTCATCTCTTCTATATCTTCTGCCGTGGTCGGACATTGAGCCAAGCTCAATTTCACACCTTGTAATACAGGCAAGAACCCTTTCTTGGACTGATCTATTTTGAACTTCTTCAATATCTTATCAAGGTATATGCTTTGTGAAAGACCTATGAGGTGTCCCGATCTATCTCTATAGATCTTGATGCCGAATATATAAGCAGCTTCTCCAAGGTCCTTCATTGAAAAACTCTTATTCAAGTAGGCCTTAATGCTGTCCAAAAGTTCCATATCATTTCCCATCAAAAGTATGTCATCTACATATAATATGAGAAATGCTACAGAGCTCCCACTCACTTTCTTGTAAATGCAGGCTTCTCCATAAGTCTGCATAAACCCAAACGCTTTGATCATCTCATCAAAGCAAATGTTCCAACTCCGAGATGCTTGCACCAGCCCATAAATGGATCGCTGGAGCTTGCATACCTTGTCAGCCTTCTTAGGGTCGACAAAACCTTCCAGCTGCATCATATACAGTTCTTCCTTAAGATAGCCGTTCAGGAATGCTGTTTTGACGTCCGTTTGCCATATCTCATAATCATAGTATGCGGCAATTGCTAACATGATTCAGACGGACTTCAGCTTCGCTACGGGAGAGAAAGTCTCATCGTAGTCAACCCCTTGAACTTGCCGATAACCCTTAGCGACAAGTCGAGCTTTATAGATGGTAACATTACCATCAGCGTCCGTCTTCTTCTTAAAGATCCATTTGTTTTCTACCGCTCGCCGATCATCGGGCAGGTCTGTCAAAGTCCATACTTTATTTTCATACATGGATCCTATCTCGGATTGCATGGCTTCAAGCCATTTGTTGGAATCTGGGCCCGCCATCGCTTCTTCATAGTTCGAAGATTCACCATTGTCTAACAACATGATTTCTAGGACAGGATTGCCATACCACTCTGGTATGGAACGTGTCCTTGTGGATCTACGAAGTTCAGTAACAACTTGATCTGAAGTACCTTGATCATCATCATTAATTTCCTCTCCATTCGGTGTAGGCACCATAGGAACATTTTCCTGAGCTGCACTACTTTCCGGTTCAAGAGGTAGTACTTCATCGAGTTCTACTTTCCTCCCACTTACTCCTTTCGAGAGAAACTCTTTTTCCAGAAAGGATCCGTTCTTGGCAACAAAGATCTTGCCTTCAGATCTAAGGTAGAAGGTATACCCAATGGTTTCCTTAGGGTATCCTATGAAGACGCATTTTTCCGACTTGGGTTCGAGCTTTTCAGGTTGAAGTTTCTTGACATAAGCATCGCATCCCCAAACTTTTAGAAACGACAGCTTAGGTTTCTTCCCAAACCATAATTCATACGGTGTCGTCTCAACGGATTTAGACGGTGCCCTATTTAAAGTGAATGTAGCTGTCTCTAGAGCGTATCCCCAAAATGATAGCGGTAAGTCAGTAAGAGACATCAGAGATCGCACCATATTCAATAGAGTGTGATTACGACGTTCGGACACACCGTTACGCTGTGGTGTTCCAGGCGGCGTGAGTTGTGAAACGATTCCACATTTCCTTAAGTGTGTACCAAATTCGTGACTTAAATATTCTCCTCCACGATCTGATCGTAAGAACTTTATTTTTCGGTCACATTGATTCTCTACCTCATTCTGAAATTCCTTGAACTTTTCAAAGGTCTCAGACTTGTGTTTTATCAAGTAGACATACCCATATCTACTTAAGTCGTCTGTGAGAGTGAGAACATAACGATATCCTCCGCGAGCCTCAACGCTCATTGGACCGCACACATCGTTATGTATGATTTCCAATAAGTTGGTTGCCTGCTCCATTGTTCCGGAGAACGGGGTCTTGGTCATTTTGCCCATGAGGCATGGTTCGCATGTGTCAAATGATTCATAATCGAGAGACTTTAAAAGTCCATCAGCATGGAGCTTCTTCGTGCGTTTGACACCAATGTGACCAAGGCGGCAGTGCTACAAGTATGTGGGACTATCGTTATCAACTTTACATCTTTTGGTATTCACACTATGAATATGTGTAACATCACGTTCGAGATTCATTAAGAATAAACCATTGACCATCGGAGCATGACCATAAAACATATCTCTCATATAAATAGAACAACCATTATTCTCGGATTTAAGTGAGTAGCCATCTTGTATTAAACGAGATCCTGATACAATGTTCATGCTCAAACTTGGCACTAAATAACAATTATTGAGTTTTAAAACTAATCCCGTAGGTAAATGTAGAGGTAGCGTGCCGACGGCGATCACATCGACCTTGGAACCATTCCCGACGCGCATCGTCACCTCGTCTTTCGCCAGTCTCCGCTTATTCCGCAGCTCCTGCTGTGAGTTACAAATATGAGCAACGGCACCGGTATCAAATACCCGGGAGTTACTACGAGTACTGGTAAGGTACACATCAATTACATGTATATCAAATATACCTTTAGTGTTGCCGGCCTTCTTGTCTGCTAAGTATTTGGGGCAGTTCCGCTTCTAGTGACCCTTCCCTTTGCAATAAAAACACTCAGTCTCAGGCTTGGGTCCATTGCCTGACTTCTTCCTGGCAACTGGCTTACCAGGCGCGGCAACATCCTTCCCGTCCTTCTTGAAGTTCTTCTTACCCTTGCCCTTCTTGAACTTAGTGGTTTTATTGACCATCAACACTTGATGCTCCTTCTTGATTTCTACCTCTGCTGACTTCAGCATTGAAAATACTTCAGGAATAGTTTTCACCATCCCCTGCATATTGTAGTTCATCACAAAGCTCTTGTAGCTCGGTGGGAGCGACTGAAGGATTCTGTCAATGACCGCCTCGTCCGGGAGGTTAATGTCCGGCTGGGACAGGCGGTTGTGCAACCCAGACATTTTGAGTATGTGCTCACTGACAGAACTATTTTTCTCCATCTTACAACTGTAGAACTTGTCGGAGACTTCATATCTCTCGACCCGGGCATGAGCTTGGAAAACTAGTTTCAGCTCTTCGAACATCTCATATGCTCCGTGTTGCTCAAAACGCTTTTGGAGCCCCGGTTCTAAGCTGTAAAGCATGCCGCACTGAACGAGGGAGTAATCATCAGCACGAGACTGCCAAGCGTTCATAACATCTTGGTTCTCTGGGATGGTGCTTCACCTAGCGGTGCTTTTAGGACATATTGTTTCTTGGCAGCTATGAGGATGATCCTCAGGTTCCGGACCCAGTCCGAATAGTTGCTGCCATCATCTTTCAGCTTGGTTTTCTCTAGGAACGCGTTGAAGTTCATGGTGACATGAGCGTTGGCCATTTGATCTACAAGACATTTTGCAAAGATTTTAGACTATTGTTCATGATAATAAAGTTCATCTAATCAAATTATTTAATGAACTCCCACTCAGATTTGACATCCCTCTAGTCATCTAAGTGTTACATGATCCGAGTCGACTAGGCCGTGTCCGATCATCACGTGAGACGGACTAGTCATCGTCGGTGAACATCTCCATGTTGATCGTATCTTCCATACGACTCATGTTCGACCTTTCGGTCTCTTGTGTTCCGAGGCCATGTCTGTACATGCTAGGCTCGTCAAGTTAACCTAAGTGTTTTGCATGTGTAAAACCGTCTTACACCCGTTGTATGTGAACGTAAGAATCTATCACACCCGATCATCACGTGTGTTGTTGAAGTTGCAACCACGACGAAGCAACAAGGGGAAAGTATCATGCGGTCCATCCATGGCGAAACAGTTTCACTTTTTTTTTGACCCTGGGGGAGGGGGAGGGAGGGGGTGGGGGGTTGTATTCTCAAACACCGCATCTAAGACCGTACGTGGACCCAAACGGATCTACGTCATGATTCTACCTTCAGTTCTTGCAAACCTAGCTACTCCCTCCTTCCATCTGTATAGGGCCTAATGCGTTTTTTAAGACAGCCATTGACTATTAACAAGATTAATAGTATATGACATGCACAATGTAAAAATTATATCATTGAAAGCTCCTTTCACACACGAATTTAACGGTGTGCTTTGTGTAAGTTACATGTCATATATTATTGCTCTAATATTTGGTCAAAGTTAGTCTCGAAAAATGCATTAGGCCCTATATAGATGGAAAGAGGGAGTAGGTAATAACTAGCTTTATTTTGAAACAGTTTCACTTTGCAGTGGCAGTCACATTGCACTGGATAATCCATCACCCTTGCCTGCGATACACGGCGCCCAAGCTGTTCAGCTTAGGGCAACTTCAATGCACGATCTCAAACGGATGTTCATTTGGTCCGCTTTTCGTCCGTTTGGAGGTGTGAAAGGTCCGCGTCTGTCCGGATTTGTGGATGCGTCGGCCGCATTTAGTTCAAATACATTTTTTGCAACACATTTCTTATTATTTTTATCATCGATTTTTTCGATACATTGGAGTACATGTGCATCACCAAATCTTGACTAGAATAGTAAGACCAAAGAAAATAAAGAACCACAAGAAGACGTTTTAAAAGATATCCAACTTCTATAACTGCTCTCGCAAGTTGGATTAGTGCACGGACATCTATTCTAGCAACAAGTGCACGGACAACCTCTATTCTAGCAACAAGTGCACGGACATCTATCAAATTTCGCTTTATTACTAGATCGATGTATTCTTCTTCTCGATACCATGCATACATCCTACATAATAAATATTTGAGTGTGAGCAAAACGCGCCGAATCCGAGAGCACAACTGAAACTAAACTAGCACATACCCCATCGTCTTTGCACTTGCCGAACACCCATCTGGGATGTTCCGACGTTGTAGACACGCGGCGTAAGACCTTCCATGGACAATCGGAGCGGCAACGGTGCGCTGACGAGCCTTGGGCAAGCACCGAGCCCAGACGACGGTCGCTGGTGTATTTGCCGGCAAACCGGCAACCGGGTAGATCCGAGCGGCTAGAGGCGGAGTCAATACCTACATGCGGCATGGGGGCGAAGTTGCCGGTGGTGTGCGGTCGGGTACCCGGCCTGTCCATGGCACGACACGGCCTCCAGCAGCTGGGGTGAGCTCAAATCCGGCCGGATCTGCTCCAAATCGGACCGCCGGATGCGCCGAAACCAGGCGGTCGGGATTGGACAGCTCGGGGTATCGAGGGAACGGGGTCTGCTACAAGGGGAGGGGGCGGGCTCGCGGTTGTGCTGGATAGCGCATGGCCGAGAAAAAGGCGGCGGTGGCGGCTTGGGATGAGAGGGGAGTGAGGCGAGGAGGGTGCGGCTGGAGAGGGGAGTGGGGCGGGGAGGGTGCGGCTGGAGAGGGTGGAATAGGAAAAGGGGTGCATGTGTCTCCGACGGGGCGGGCCAGGAGAGGACATGGGCATGCGCCAAGCGTCGCCCGCGTGTTCGTTCGGCCGCAAACCCGACCCAAAATTGGACAGGGAATGGGTCAAAAGCGGACAAAAAACGGACATTGGTCCGTTTGCTCTTGCGCATTGGGCCGCCTGTTCTGTCCGTTTACCCCTAAACGGACGCGGCCGGACCATTTGAGGTTGTGCGTTGGAGTTGGCCTTAGCTATCACCTTTGTGTATACTTTTTAGACATTTTTTGATTTGCGTATACTTTTTAAAAATTGTTAACGTTTTTCAAAAGAAATGAACATTTATTAAAAAATGTATCTTTTAAAATTTTGATAAAATTTCTAAAATCCATGATCATTTTTTTATATTATGAACATGTTTATGAAATTTTGTAAATTTTCTAGTCTTCATCTTTTAAACAATTTCCGTAGGAAAAATAATAATTTCGCTTAATACCGTTGGCACGGAGCACGGAGCATATTTGTTCCTCTACAAAAACCAGCTCAAAACCAGGCGAAGGAGCCAGTTTTGCCAGAGAACCGGCTAAATCAACGAACAAATAGAGGGAACATATCAAGGATGGGATGTGGTTTCAAGGGTGAGCCTAATTTCAAAAGGGCATTTACATGTTCTGGCACAAGTTTGTAAAAAAACACATTTTGGCACAAAAGCAAAGCGGGAACAATAGAAAATATGAAGAAAAAACCCTGATTTTTTTCCCTGAGAATATGTTCATCTATTTTTTTTTTACAAAAAATGCATGGCTTCCCCATTAAGTGGAATAAGAGGCGGGGAAAAGGGAAAAATAAATTAAAAGAAACAAACAGTTACTCTATTAAAGAAAAAGAAGAGTGCTTTCAGAATTCCATGGCAAAGTTTCATCCCAGCGCACTTGCCGACTGCAAAATTCTGCAGCGCAGCAGGCCACGCCTGGCCTTGGCGGCCAGTCATCCAGATACAGCTTCGCCACATTGCCAGGAGAATCGCCTGGCTGGTGTGTTCCCAGTCGGATTCGGCGATCTGAAGCAAGCAAGCAAGCAAGCATCGGGATCTGTCGTTTATGGATCCTGACGTCGGCCATGTCGACGAGCTCACCGGTATCCGTCGACTACGGATCGACTTGCACGCAATGGCAGCAGCCAACCACCAGCAAATCAGCGCCGGTGCCCCACCTCCCGGCCATCGCTCGCGAAAGATCGCTGGGGCCTGGGGCCTTCCCGGCCTGGACGACGAACCAGAATCAGCAAGCCGAATAAAAGCGGCGAAAAATTTGTGTTGTTCAGGTTGCAAGTTGCAACCACGAATAAGCAACAAGGAAAAAAGTATCCTGCGATCCATGGCGGAACAGTTTCACTTTGCAGCAGCAGTAATATTGCACCGGAGAATGGAATCCATCACCGTTGCCGCGATCCTTGGCGCCCATGTTATTCAGCTTGCTGACTCAACCAAGACGGATTTTCTTTCTTGTTTTGGGCCACGAACTGCAGTCGCTGTGTTGGCTGGTAAATTTGGTGAGATGGGGGCGGCCATGCCATGCCATCAATTGCCCTGGGAGGGAGGCGGCAGCGAAATGCAACGGGGACCGATCGCAAATTCGCAATGACTGCCAACATCATGTGCGCATACTGATGGCGATGGAGTGGACGCACACGCCATGTCGGCGAGTTCACCGAATTCGTCTTCGTCTACAGATGAGATCGATCGACCTCGACGCCGTGACGTGACGTGACCCGGCCACCGCCAAACCGCCAATCAAGATCGGTGCCCCACCCACTGCCCGTGCTCGTGAAAGATTGCCGGCTCTGTCCCGTCATGGACGAGACAGAATTAGCGATCGCAATGAAGGCGGTGCGTACGGTGGATCCAGGCGCCGACGAAACCGGCAACTTCCTTAATTATTCACGTCGACGTCGGCCGGCAAAACAAAACAATGCGATCAACGATGATGGTGATGAAATTGTTTTACCGGCAGCAATTGATCCGTACATTACATATGTGGCGGCGGCAGCAATGGCGAAGGGGAATGAATGGATGAGGGAGCCGGCGAGGTAGGTAGGTAGCTGGCTGGCTACTGGTGGTGGACGGCGGCGGCGGGGCGGCGCGCGGGCTGGAGGCGGTTGACGAGGGCGAGGGCGATGCCGGCGGCCTGCTCGACGGCGACGACGCGGCGCCTCACGTCCTCCCGGGGCGCGCCGGCGCCGGCGTAGGTGGCGAGGGAGTCGAGGCAGGTCTCGGCGTCGGTGAGCGCGGCGCTGGCCCAGGTCTGCACGTTGCTGAGGCACCACGCGAAGCGCGGGGACGAGGCGCGCCCCACCCGCCCGCCCAGCTCCGCGGCCGACTGCTTCAGCAGGTCCGCCGCGTCGCGCACCGTCTCCGCGCAGTCCCCCATGGCGCCGCCCTTCCCCTTCCCCTTGGACGACGCGTAGGAGGAGGAGGAGGAGGGGGAGCCGATGTAGGCGGAGCAGTTGCGCGCGGCGTCGGCGGCGGCCGCGAGCGCCGCCTGCGCCAGCCGGCGCGGGCTGAGCCCCACGGCCGGCGCGCGCGGCACCAGGCTCCGCTCGCACGCGCGCGGGTAGCTCGTGGCCCGGCAGCACCGCCGCACGTAGCCCTCCGCCTCCGCCCGGCTCGCCTTCGGGGGACTCGACGCCGACGCGGCGCCGGCCAGGAGCAGGAGGAGGCAGGGGAGGAGGACGAGGTGGCGCCGGCTCATCTTGGCTTTGCCACTGAGAGGAGAGGATTCTTTGCTTGTGTGTGCGTGGAGGTGTGGTCAGAGTCAAGTCGGGGTTGCTCGTCGGCGCCGGCGAATCAAGTCTACGGGGAGTAGTGGGAAGGGCAGAAGAGGGAATATATAAGATTTGTTAGGCAGAGGAGCTCGGCCGTGGAGTGGCGAGTGACCAGACCAGCCGTGGCCTTGCACATTCAGCGGTCGTCACGCCTTCTTCTTCTCCGGTCTTTCTTTGGAAAAGGAAAATGTTAGGCAAAGTCGGGCGTCGTGCCCGGCTTCTTCTTACGATGATATACTCCCTATAAATTTGTAGTATGTACTACGTACACTCAAAATAATGTGTCTCATGTGTTGTGTCTAGAAACGTCTCAATGGTGTGACGTGAGGGCATCTCCAACGCTGACCCTCAAAACCCCTTGGAACCATGTGGCCTGAACGTATTTTGCTGTCCAACGTGGTTTTGTATCGATCCGTAGGTGGGTCCGGACGCGCTTTTTCCCGCAAACCTGACATAAACTGAGGGCGGGGGCTTTGCGGGCGTCCGGACCACTACCGCGCCCACTCCTGACTACCCCTGGCCCACCCAAAACCTTCCTCCTCGCGCGCATGCGTTCCCGTCCGACATCAGCTACCCGCATTCATGCCACTGTAGAGCGGCCGCTCTGCAATGGCGCTGGCCCAGAGCAGACGCGTCCTTTCGTTGGCGCCGACACTGAAGCGGCGCACCGGCTGAGAGGCGCTCCACGAGGACGCATGTGCTTAATGTGCCGTCGCAACTCAGAGCCAGCGTAGCAAGACACGGACGCAGCCGTAGCCGCACACGCGCAGGCAGCGCAGTCGGTCGAGGAGGAAAACGCCGCCATCTTCGGGGGTGCATGTGGCCGGTGGGCAGTAACGAACCGTCAACATCCATTGACATCAGCGATGGACAGGTCGCAGACTCTCCGAGGTTGAGTAGGGCATGAAAGGCGGTAGGGCGTTGTGTCTCGAGTGGGCTAGTCCATCTTCTATGTTCTATTCTTCCTTGTCGTTGACCTCACCTTCACTTCATAGATCTTAAACCCCACCGTTGATCATGGAGACGGCAGATGGAGGACGTGATCGCCGATGCGAGTACAAACAAAGTGGACGACCGGCATCACCGTATGATAGGTTTAGGGTCCGTCCGCTTTTCTTTTAATGACAAATGTCTCAAATATGATGAATGTAACCCGGTTTATAAGAAAATCCGTCGTGTTTGTATGAATTTCGTCTGGTTTGTTGTATCCCAGCTTGAAATTTATGTGTGCAGTGCTGGATGGCCGCCCCCCCCCCCCCCCCCCCATCCGTGTACTTGGATTGGTGCCCCCCGTGTTGTGGATTGGTGCGAAAGTAAGGGGGTGTTTATTTTCAGGGACTTTTTGGTGTAGGGACTAGAAAAAGTCCCTCTTAGAGACTTTTTAACCAAACTGGAGGGACTACTAGGGACTAAAAGTTATTTTTTGGGACTAAATGAAGAAGACTCTCAAGGAGAGTCTTTTTTGGGTTTTTTTGAGACTTTTCTAACAATGCCCCTACCTGCACCCATTGCCCCGCCGCCCCATGGTGTTGTTTGGTTGTTATTTTTTTGTATACTAGGGGTAACATGATCATTTAATAACCTCTAGGGAGGGACTAGGACTTTTTAGTCCCTGAAAACAAACAGGAAAGGACTTTTTAGGGACTAAGGACTTTTTAGTTGGGACTAAAAAAAGTCTTAAGACTTATGAACCAAATAGGGCCTAAATATGTGGGCCAGCGTTGGAGATACCCAGAGACCATTAAATCCAGGTCAGGGTACCATGCATTCCAGGGCACGCTACATTTTAATTATGTGACCTGTTTCATGACTTCTAAACTGAAGGCATGTTTTTTATATCGCATCTGCTCCTCTATAGCAACTAAATTCTTTCTATTTTTCTGAGGAACGACAAGTAAAAATTTTGTTTGTGGAGTAGCAGTAGTGTAGTCCCAAATATAAGATGGGAAGGCCATCGCAGACCCAACATATTTGCCTGACCTTGCCGAATGCGGGAAGGCCATGAGGGCCCTCATTGGAGGCAGGGATGAAGGCACACATTTGCAGGGGTGGGGTTATGAAGACAGGAACAAGTGTCATCCTCTTCTCGCTTCGTTTGGGTGGAATGGAGACGGGCGGAGTAAGATGAAGCCATGACCGTTGTATTTCAATCCGATGGCCGATGCAAATCGATCGAAAAGTCTATAAAATCGAGCAAATAAAGGATAGGTAAGTACTCCCTCAATTTCTTTTTTCTCCGCATATAAAACTTGTCTAAAGCCGAATTTAATAAAAAACTGACCAAATTTATATTAAAAATATTAGTATCCAAATTTATATTTAAAGACAACACAAAAATCACACAGCATGAAAATTAATTTCATGATGCATCTAATAATAATAGATTTCGCAGTAGAAAAGCAACGAAGAGAAGGATGTTTACTTACATACACGCCTTTACTGCTACTCCGGGCCGAGAAGGATCCACAACTTCCCAATCTTCCACGAGTCCATGAAAAAGAAAATTCACGAGCATGTCGGGGGTTGGGGAAACGACGCCGATTGGGTCCTGTCCTGTCCTGTCAGTGCGTCGAGATCCATCTGTAGACGACGAATTCAGTAAAGTCGTCGACATGGCGTGTGCTTGTGTGTGCCCACGCCATCACCATCGGTAAAATGTACTCCTATGTGATGCCGATCGATGGTGATTGCTGTCTCCAATTGGTATCTCCCTCCCCGATCAATCGATCGATCCAGCACGAACGCACGCACGCATCACGCATGGTATGGTAGCTAAGTTAACCCACAGAATGGCCGGAACTGGTAGCTCAAGGCACTCATTAGAGAAAATTCCTTATTTGACACTGTATTAAAATTTGATTCCTTATTTGACACTAAAAAAGTTTTTCTTCTCTATTTGGCACCAATCCTAAATTTTATTTCCTATACGACACTTTCGGGAGCCTTTGGGGAGGAGGACGAGGACGACGGCGACGTAGAGGAGGAGGTCCGGCGTAGGCGAGCGTCGAGGTCGGAGACGCGAGGCGGAGGGCGATCCGAGCGGCGACGGTGGTCGGCGACGGCGGGGCCTTCGGGCGGCAGTGGTGGCACACGGCGACGACGGGCGGGTGCGGCTCGGTGACGAAGGAATGATGGGGAGGAGATGAGGATGGGGCGGTCGCCGGCGAACGGTGAGACGGCGGGGACGAGCCGGGGTGTCGGGCGTCGGGTGCCGATCCTGATCCAGAATGGGGAGGGGGAGAGAGGAGTGGGGCGAGCGGGGTGGGTGGTTAGGGTTTTCCCCCAGTGGGGTGGATAAGGGGGAGGGTGTGGGGTGCGGCTGGGCCGGCCTGGCGGCCCTGTAGCCTGCTGGGCCGAGGCCTAGCTGGGGGGGGGGGGCTTTTACTTTGTTTTGTTTTTGTCTTAATCATGTTTAGTCTTTTCTTTTATTTATTTTCCCTTTACTGTTTTATTTTTAGTCCCATCTTATCTGAGTTTTATAAAAACATAAAAGTTGTACCAAATTCAGTATTACAAGTTTAAACCCCTAAATAAAATATTTTAATATTTTATAATTAACAAAAGGCATTTATTAAATTGGTTATGTTGTTGTTTCATTCCCATTTGAGCATCTAAAGATTTTATAAAAGTGTGGTTTCTCCAGCACAATTACCTATGCATTATTTGGCTCACACCGAACATTTGAAAACATTTATTGTTTGCTTGATTTTGAATTTGAATTTGAATTGGTTTCGAACTAACGTGAGACTAGCAACAGTAATCGAGGTGACATGGCATCCTTAGCGGAGGTTCATTGTAGCTTAAATATCCGGGCGTCATAAGCCCCCACGTTTGTCTCTTGGATACCTTAGTCCGTACGTCTGGACTACTAAGGGCATGAACTATGGTGGCTTACTGAGGGTCTTACTTGGCAGTTTATTGAAACAAAAGCTATAAAACATGATTACTACAGTAGCTTAATCATGTGAACACACAAAAACAGTAAGGGTAAATATTGGGTTGTCTCCCAGCAAGCGCTTTTCTTTAATGCCTTTTAGCTAGGCATGATGATTTCAATGATGCTCACATAAAAGATAAGAATTGAAACATAAAGAGAGCATCATGAAGAATATAACTAGCACATTTAAATCTAACCCACTTTCTATGCCTAGGGATTTTGTGAGCACACAATTTATAGGAACAAGAATCAACTAGCATAGGAAGGCAAAACGAGTATAACTTCAAAACTTTAAGCACATTTTCAGTAGCAGCATGAATGAGTTCAAGAATATAACCATCACATAAAGCATTCTTTTCATGATCTACAAACATATAAATTTTTCTACTCTCTACATAAGCAAAATTCTTCTCATTCGGAATAGTGGGAGCAAACTCAACAAAATAACTGTCATGTTCAACAAAATAACTGTCATGTGAGGCATAATCCAATTGAAAATTAAAATCATGATGGCAAGTTTCATGGTTAACATTATTCTTTATAGCATACATATCATCACAATAATCATCATAGATAGCAACTTTGTTCTCATAATTGGAACCTCTTCCGAATAGCGGAATCATTACTAACTAAAGTTGACACTCTTCCAAATCCACTTTCATAAATATCACACTAAGATTCAACACCGTCCAAAATAGTGGGATCACTAATTTCTAAAGTTGACACTCTTCCAAACCCACTTTAGATGATAGTATTATTCATACTCCAAAAGATATAAGTGAAGTTCATGGAGCTAGCATTCTACAATTAATATAGACTAACCAATATCCAAGCTCAAAATATATAAGTGAAGGACATGAAGCATTCTATAAAATCATACTCAAAAGATTTAAGTGAAGCACAAAGAGCATTCTATAAGGTCATACTCAAAAGATATAAGTGAAGCGCATGAAGCATTCTATAAATCGATGAAGGGCTATCTCATACTAGCATGGTTCTTAAAGAAAAAGAAAAACACAAATGACACAAATCATGTGGACAAAACAAAAACCGAGGTATACTGATAATTGTTGAAGAAGAAAGATGGGATGCCAACCGGGGCATCCCGAAGCTTAGATGCTTGAGTATCCTTGTAATATTTACTTGGGGTGCCTTGGGCATCCCCAATCTTGAACTCTTGCCTCTCTTTATTCTTCTCACATCGGTAACTCCTCGTTCTTCGAACACTTCATCCACAAAAACTTAACAAAAACTTTATGAGATTTGTTAGTATACTAAAGCAAATCACTACCTTTAGGTACTGTTGTAAACTCATTCCAATTTCATATTAACACTTTATCTACTGTATTCCAACTTCACTGTGGTTCATACCCCCCGGTACTACCCATAGATTCATCAAAATAAGCGAACAACACAAAGAAAACAGAATCTGTCAAAAACAGGACAGTCTGTAATAATCTGGAGATTTCGTATACTTCTGTAACTCCAAAAATTCTAAAACAAATATTAAAATTTAAACAAATTGTACAGAAGTAATGTGCAAAAAGTTTCAGACCCATTTGACTTTCGAGTAAAAAATGTAAATTCACGCGCTACAGGCAAAGTTTCTGTTTTTTGTACTGCACATAGTAAACAAGCAATCTAATCCTCCTAAAACCAAAACTTGGCATATTATTTTTATAATACATTGGATATATACAAGGGGATAATTTTTTTCAGAGAAACTTTCATGAATTTTTTTACATTGTTTCCATAAGCATGAACACACGTGTTCAAGGTCGACCCTCACTTCTCCAATGCATAACTTTCCAATCACTTCTCTTTTTGAAAAAAATGTTTTTAGGCACATGAGGCAAGTGAATCTTTTTGTATTTTATTTTTTTGATTTTTTTTTATGTTTCACCCACAACTAAAAATAAACAAAAAGGGAAAACAAAAACTACTTAGTGAAGAAAGCAAACAAGCATACACAAGAATATCAACCCCACGCTATTGCTCCCCGGCAACGGCGCCAGAAAAGAGCTATATAATCCCCAAGTGTAGGGAATCATCATAGAAATTCCCAAAGGTGGAAGTGATAAGTATGCAATGTCGAACCCACAAGGAGCTAAAGGCAAGATCAATATCCTCTCAAGTCCTATCCGCCACTGATACGACTCTACGTACACCAAACATTTGCTTTCAATTAGAAACGAGAAATAAAACTACGTTGTGGGTATGAAGAGGATAAATTTGCATGATATCGGAGAGCTAAGATATAAAAATAGGTGTTGTTATCATAAATTTAGAATATATTACTAGATATTATAAATAGCGAGTGTGGAATAATGATGGGTCGGTGTGTGGAATTATCCTAGGCAATTGTTAACAAGACAGGTAGTCATCATTGCAATTTCATATGAGGGAGATGCATAAGCTAACACACTTTCTCTTCTTGGATCATATGCACTTATGATTGGAACTCTAGCAAGCATCCGCAACTACTAAAGATCATTAAGGTAAACCCCTACCATAGCATTAACATATCAAGTCCCCTTTATCCCATACACAACAACCCCCTTACTCGGGTTTATGCTTCTATCTCTCAAGCAATCCACTATAAGCGAATCATGAACGTATTGCAACACCCTACAATGGGAATCCCTCACGCTTGCGCGACACAGAGGGCACAATAGGACATCACCAAAATAAAACATACAACCCATACCAATCTAGATCATCAATTAACCCAAAGACAAAGAATATCTACTCAAAACATCATAGGATGGAAACACATCATTGGATCATAATATGTGGCATAAAGCACCATGTTCAAGTAGGGATTAAAGCGGGATGCGGGAGAGTGGACCGCGTAAAAGAGATGAGGATGGTGATGATGATGGTGATGTTGATGAAGATGATCACCGCGGCGATGATTCCCCTCCAGATGGCACTCCGGCGCCACCGTGAGAGAGGAGGAGAGGTTATCCCCCTTGTGCTTCCTCCTCCATGGCCTCCCCCCTGGATGGGGAGAGGTTCTCCCTCAGGTCCTTGGCCTCCATGGCGATGAAGGCCCCTCCGAGATCCTTCTTCATGGCCTCCGGTGATGATGGCCCCCTCCAGCAGGGTGCCAGAGAGGGCCTAGATTGATTTCTTGTGGCTACAGAGGCTTGCGGCGGCGGAACTTCCGATATAGGTTATTTTCTGGAGGTTTGGGCATTTATAGGAGAGGTTGGCGTCGAGAACAAGTCAAGGGGGCCCACGGGGAGTCCACGAGGCAGGGGGGCGCACCCCAGGGGGGTAGGGGCGCCCTCCACCCTCATGGGGCCCACGGGACTCCCCTCCTGTAACTTTTTGTTCCGGTATTTTTTATATTTTCTAGAAAAAATCTCGGTTGATTTTCAGCGCATTTCGAGAACTTTTATTTCTGCACAAAAACAATACCACGGTAGTTCTGCTGAAAACAACATCAATCCGGGTTAGTTCTAATCAAATCATACCAAAATGATATAAAACTATTTTAAACATGGCATGAATACTTCATAAATTATAGATACGTTGGAGACGTATCAACACCCTACTCCTATGAGCATATTTGAGAGACTGAGCCGGCATATCATCATTGACGAAGTCACCTCAAGCGCCTGTAGTCAACGGAAACGTCTTCTTTCACAGAATGCACATCACCCTATATCCTGAAATAAATCCAGGATAATGCGAGCACCAGGACTTGAACCCTGATGGGGTGGGGATACCGCTATCCTCCTAACCATCAAACCACAGGTTGGTTCGCTCATGAACTACTTTATATCCGAATTGTTGTCAATAACTAAGACACGATAATGTGATACTAATATTTAGCATGTCAGAACTGTTTAACTCAAAAGAAAAATATTACATATGACACATGCAAAAAAACTATGTCTAAATCATAATAAAAAGTGTTCAATTTTTTGTTGGTCATGTGCTATATTTTTCTGAGAAGAAAGCAATTTTTTGCTTTTATTTTTCCATTCAACCCGCTAGCGGCCGTCGCCAAAGTACAAGCAGCCGGACTTGGGAGTTTCTGTTGTGTGTGACACAAACTCCACAGTTTTCTTCATTATATTAACCAGAGATAGACGGTCTTTGTAAACGCTTTCAATATTTATGTTGTTTCTCATGTGGAGCATGGGGGATTCCAAGGAGTTTGTTTATGTCGTAATGCCGATGATGGGTAATGAAGGAGGTGGAGGAGGGGGTCTTGAGCCATTACAACACACGGGCATTTGTGCTACACAGAAAAGGTTTTGATGAGATGTTTTCACATATTTGATTCACTAAATTTGAAAATGCATCATATTTTCTTTCGTTATAACGCACGGGCGTATGTGCTAATAATGGAGTCTGGCGTAGACATGAGCAGAAATTTTGAAACATATTATCCACTTTGCAATATACTCTTTTTAGGAAAAATAATACAGTAGAGTTCCATTGTATCTGAACGGCAAACTCCTTCGACGCATTGGTGCACCTTGCACCTACCACTGCGGATCAGTACGTCGACCCTCTCCTACCACCGCGTCCATCAGCTCTTCGTCGGCGACTAGCCTGGCGAGCGCATCACGGGCGACGCACACCTCCAGCTCCATGCTCCCTGCCCCTTCGCCGCCCTCGTAAACCGTGACCATCCCGTCCACCTTGTTCCCGGCGCCGCTCCGGACGGCTACCGGCCTGCCCCACCCGAAGTCGTTGCCGTACACGTCGAACCGCGGCGATCCGGTGACCACCATCGCCGCAGGAGGAAATCGGCCGTACTCGGACAAGTACTTGAAGCCGGGGTTAGCAGCCCACGCCGCGAGCTCGTCCTTCACGCTCGCCTCGTCGACAGCAGCCACGGCCTGGTTCAAAAGCCACGCCGCCCAGCCCAGCCGGCCATCGCCCAGTATCTCGCCGACGGTGGACCTGCCTGCGACTCGCGTCACCGCGTTGCCCAGATAACCCTGCAACATGCCCTTCACGCGTGTCCGGCATCCCACGGGGAGCGCGCACGTCGTCTCCTGGTCCGGCGCGAGCCCACGGGCCCGACACATTGCTCGCCATAGATGTGCAAGCACGGCTTGCAAGGAGGAGATGGTGGCTGTGCCGGTGGCCATCTCAGCGTTCGCTTTCGCCTTCAGCTTCTTCACGCTCTCCGACGAGAAACGGAGCGAGCATTCCTGCACCGGCGGGTACTCGAACCGCCTGGCGATGTCCTCCACCCTGGCAAAGGGGAGAGGGATCGGCACGGTGCAGCCGTCGAGGAACCATCTCTTAGGAGGTGGGGCCACCGTGGAGATGTCTCCGTTGGCGGCGGCGCGGCTCCGGCTGATATCCGACCATGCGTTGAACAGGTCCCAGAACGTGGTCCCGTCGGCGGCGCCGTGGTTCAGCGACATGGCGACCACGAGGCCATCGGCGAGCTCCGTGACCTGCGCGGCCAGGACCGGCCGGCCGGGGTCGACGATGGCGTCGGCGCCGAGCATCCCGCTGAGAGGGAAGAAGGACCACACCACCCGTGGGATGACGTGAAGCGGGCCGGCGATGTCGGCGACAGCCACCCCGGGCGCCACGGCGTGGACGAACTCGGCGCCTTCGTCGCCGCAGCGGAGCGAGATCGTCAAGCTCGGCCGAGGTGACGGCGCCCCGTCGTCGTCGGTGGCCCCCGGCGCGACGGTGAAGCGGCCGGCGAGGGGGTAGAAGCGGCCCACGGCGCGCGCGAAGGACGACGCGAGGTGTTCGACTGCGTGTGCGCCGGCAGGAGGCTTGGGCAGGACGACCCCCTTCTGGATGTAGTCCACCGTGATCCGCCGCAGGTCCCATGGCGTCAGGTGGACGGTCTCAGGCTCCCCCGGCAGGGAGCTCGTTTGATAATCTGGCTTGAGCATACGCCGAGATACGATCTGGACTCCGCGGCCTTCCATTTTGATCGCCGGAGCAGAGTAGCGAAACTGTTATTTTGCGTTCGACCGTGTTTGTTGTATCATTGTATGGCCATGGATTGGGCGATATAAATAAGCCTATTAGCAGGTACTGCCTCGTTTTTATTTACTTTGTATGTTAAAATTGACTAAAGTCAAATTTTATAAAGTTTGATATAGTTTATAGAAAACAATATAAACATTTATCATAACAATATAATAAATCTAATGATATTGATTTGTTATTATATATGTAAATATATTTGTTTATAAACTTTGTCAAAGTTTATAAACATTGACTTTGACCAAAGATAATATGCGGCAAATAAAAACGAAGGAAGTACATGCACACATACACTCAACTTTATAGACAAAGTCAATGAGAACACTTTCTTCCATTAAATGAACATCACTAGAAAAGCTGGTATAAATTGAAATAATGCAAGCACCAGTGAAAGAACTTGAACTCTGATAAGGCCTTGTACAATGAGAGGTGCTTAGAGAGATGCTTAGAAAAGTAAACCGGTTTTTTCTGAAGCACCGGTGCCAATTTCTACAAGAGAAACGCTTAGTTAAGCATCTATCCTATACAAATAAGCACCGGTGCTTAAGAAAAGCCTGATTTATTTCTCTAAACACCTCCCCTAAGCACCTCCCATTGTACAAGGCCTAAATTGGTACCAGCATAAAGAACCTAACCATAAGTTAGGTTCAGTTCACACCCGAGAGGGATATAAAGACAAGACAACGATGTGATCGGTTTTCCATGAAAAACATGGGAGTGGCTACAGTCAAAAAAGTCTATCACTGCGTTTTATAAATAAAGCAACCAACACATCCATACATCAAGTTCAATAGGGCATAGAAATTAAAGTCCGTTGGGCAACAACAAAAACATGCCAGAAGGAAAGAAGAGAGCAGTTATTTGTTAGGTGCATGTGGAAAATAAATTATAATGGCTATGTGCACAAAACAAAAAGCAAATAGAGCAACGTCACGGCATTAGAAGACTGGTTTTCATAAATTTAAATTCTTTTGTAGCTTTTTAGCGGAGGAAATCTTTTCTAGCTTAAGATGTCTAATCATTTGCACCCTCCGCACTCATCTATTGATTAAGTGATCAGTCCTAATCAGCTAGGATTCGATGTTAAACAAGTCATATATACATGTGCGTATATGATATGACACATTGGGCTCAGCCAATCAACCATAGAGCAGTTCATCCACACAAAGACTTAATACATAAATGATGCAATTGATGATGAAATCGATGACGTCGAGCCATCATGAGTTGGAGACAAGATTACGGAGTGTGGAGGGTAACGGGGTGAGGTGTGAGCCAATGATTGGATTCAGCGGGGAGAAATTAGAGCATGGTTAATAATATAGTTTTTTGCTGCCTATAACAATGTTGTCATGTCGTCTATACGCAGCGTAATAGCCAACACTTATAATAGTTAACTATATAGAAGTACTACTTTATTAATATAAGACCCGCCTTTCATTCTCACAAAGCCATAAATCTACTGTTTCTCTTTTTTCTCCTCTTCTCTCTCTTCCAACTCATTAAAAACAGAATTTTTAAATCTTTGTAGCCCGCTTACATCAGCTTATTAATTATACATGCTCTTAGCTAAATGATTACACAAAAAGTTTGCAAGCAAAGCTTTAGGTGTAGGTTTATTGGTTGCCCTTTTTGCTTGTGGCACCATTCTTTTTCTTTCCTTCAAATGTACTTCATCTCTAGAGCTACCATAAAGATAATATGTGAGTCTATACCAACGAGCTGAGCAGGCATGTTCAACTTTTGTATTTAATATGATAAAAAGACACATCTTTATGTATAATGTTTTGGTCACACAAGCGAGTGGCTGCGACAATGACCTCCAAATTAGAATTTCTAGACTATATGTAGAAAAGCACCTACAAAATTATATATGCTGACCAACCTATGACAAACACGGTAAGATGAAATAATCCATTACATTTATTCACATATGCTAACTTATCTATCTATACATATACTAAAGTGCCTAAGGGCATATCCAAGGAGGGGCCCTAAGCTGCCCGCAATTGTCTGGACCGCGCGGTCCGGACATGCTTTGCCATCCAATGCGGGTTTGTCTATATCGGTCCGCTGAGCGGTCCGGACATACTTTTCTCGGCAAACTCAAGACGAATGCGGGGGCTTTGTGGGAGTCGGGATAGAATCCACGTAGGACTCCGACACCCCGGCCCATCCAAATGTTAGGGAACGTAACAGAAATTCAAAATTTTCTTACGAGTCACCAAGATCTATCTATGGAGAGACTAGCAACGAGGAGAAGGAGAGTGCATCTACATATCCTTGTAGATCGCTAAGCGGAAGCGTTCAAGAGAACGGGGTTGAAGGAGTCGTACTCGTCGTGATCCAAATCACCGAAGATCCTAGTGCCGAACGGACGACACCTCCGCGTTCAACACACGTGCAGCCCGGTGACGTCTCCCATGCCTTGATCCAGCAAGGAGAGAGGGAGAGGTTGGGGAAGACTCCGTCCAGCAGCAGCACAACGGCGTGGTGGTGGTGGAGGAGCGTGGCAATCCTGCAGGGCTTCGCCAAGCACCGCGGGAGAGGAGGAGGACTTGGGAGAGGGGGAGGGCTGCGCCAGAACTTGGGTGCGGCTGCCCTCCCCACCCCCCACATATATATAGGGGCAAGGGAGAGGGGGGTCGGCCCCCTCAGATCCAATCTAAGGAGGGGGCAGCGGCCAGGGGGGTTGCCTTACCCCCCAAGGCAAAGGGGGGCGCCCCCTTTTAGGGTTCCCCCAAACCCTAGGCGCCTTGGGCCCTGGTGGGAGGGCGCACGAGCCCACCTGGGGCTGGTCCCCTCCCACACTTGGCCCACGCTTCCCTCTAGGGCCGGTGGCCCCACTTGGTGGACCCCCGGGACCCTCCCGGTGGTCCCGGTACGTTACCGATAGCACCCGAAACTTTTCCGGTGACCAAAACAGGACTTCCCATATATAAATCTTTACCTCCGGATCATTCCGGAACTCCTCGTGATGTTCGGGATGTCATCCGACACTCCGAACAACATTCAGTAACCACGTATATCTATTCCCTATAACCCTAGCGTCATCGAACCTTAAGTGTGTAGACCCTACGGGTTCAGGAACCATGCAGACATGACCGAGACATTCTCCGGTCAATAACCAACAGCGGGATCTGGATACCCATGTTGGCTCCCACATGTTCCACGATGATCTCATCGGATGAACCACGATGTCGAGGATTCAATCAATCCCGTATACAATTCCTTTTGTCTAGCGGTATGTTACTTGCCCGAGATTTGATCGTCGGTATCACGATACCTTGTTCAATCTCGTTACCGGCAAGTCTCTTTACTCGTTCCATAACACATCATCCCGTGATCAACCCCTTGGTCACATTGTGCACATTATGATGATGTCCTACCGAGTGGGCCCAGAGATACCTCTCCGTCACACGGAGTGACAAATCCCAGTCTCGATTCGTGCCAACTCAACAGACACTTCCGGAGATAGCCGTAGTGCACCTTTATAGCCACCCAGTTACGTTGTGACGTTTGGTACACCCAAAGCATTCCTACGGTATCCGGGAGTTGCACAATCTCATGGTCTAAGGAAATGATACTTGACATTAGAAAAGCTTTAGCATACGAACTACACGATCTTTGTGCTAGGCTTAGGATTGGGTCTTGCCATCACATCATTCTCCTAATGATGTGATCCTGTTATCAACGACATCCAATGTCCATGGTCAGGAAATCGTAACCATCTATTGATCAACGAGCTAGTCAACTAGAGGCTTACTACGGACATGGTGTTGTCTATGTACCCACACATGTATCTGAGTTTCCTATCAATACAATTATAGCATGGATAATAAACGATTATCATGAACAAGGAAATATAATAATAATAACTAATTTATTATTGCCTCTAGGGCATTGTTCCAACAGTCTCCCACTTGCACTAGAGTCAATAATCTAGTTCACATCGCCATGTGATTAACATTGACAGGTCACATCGCCATGTGACCAACATCCAAAGAGTTTACTAGTGTCACTAAACTAGTTCACATCACCATGTGATTAAGACTCAATGAGTTCTGGGGTTTGATCATGTTTTGCTTGTGAGAGAGGTTTTAGTCAACGGATCTGCAACATTCAGATCCGTATGTATTTCGCAATTCTCTATGTCATATTGTAAATGTTGCTTCCACGCTCCACTTGGAGCTATTCCAAATGGTTTCTCCACTATATGTATCCGGTTTGCTACTCAGAGTCATTCGGATAGGTGTTAAAGCTTGCATCGACGTAACCCTTTACGCAGAACTCTTTATCACCTCCATAATCGAGAAACATGTCCTTTATTTACTCCAAGGACAATTTTGACCGCTGTCCAATGATCCATTCCTGGATCATTCTTGTACCCCTTGACTGACTCATGGCAAGGCACACTTCCGGTGCGGTACACAGCATAGCATACTATAGAGCCTACGTCTGAAGCATAGGGGACGACTTTCGTCCTTTCTCTCTCTTCTGTCGTGGTCGAGCTTTAACTCTTAACTTCATACCTTACAACTCAGGCAAGAACTCCTTCTTTGACTGATCCATCTTGAACACCTTCAAGATCATGTAAATGTATGTGCTCATTTGAAAGTACCATTTAGCGTTTTTTGATCTATCCTCATAGATCTTGATGCTCAATGTTCAAGCAGCTTATTCCAGGTTTTCTATTGAAAAACACCTTTCAAATAACCCTATATGTTTTCCAGAAATTCTACATCATTTCTGATCAACAATATGTCAACAACTTATACTCATCAGAAATTCTATAGTGCTCCCACTCACTTCTTTGGAAATACAAGTTTCTCATAAACTTTGTATAAACCCAAAATCTTTGATCATCTCATCAAAGCGTACATTCCAACTCCGAGATGCTTACTCCAGTCCTTAGAAGGATTGATGGAGCTTTGCAATATTTGCTAGCGTTCTTCAGGATTGACAAAACCTTCTGGTTGTATCACATACAACCTTTCCTCAAGGATATCGTCGAGGAAACAATGATTTGACATCCTATCTGCAAGATTTCATAAATCATGCAGTAATTGCTAATATAATCCCAACAGACTCTTAGCATCGCTACGAGTGAGAAAGTCTCATCGTAGTCAACTCCTTAAACTTGTCGGAAAACATCTTAACGACAAGTCGAGCTTTCTTAATGGTGATACTTACCATCATTGTCTGTCTTCCTTTTAAAATCCATCTGTACCCAACGGCCTTACGACCATCAAGTATTTCTTCCAAAGTCATGGATCCTTTCTCTGATTTTATGGCCTCGAGCCATTCGTCGGAATCCGGGCCCACCATCGCTTCTCCATAGCTCGTAGGTTCATTGTTGTCTAGCAACATGACCTCCAAGACAAGATTACGTACCACTCTGAAGCAGTACACATCCTTGTCGACCTACGAGGTTTGATAGTGACTTGATCCGAAGTTTCATGATCACTATCATAAGCTTCTACTTCAATTGGTGTAGGTGCCATAGGAACAACTTCCTGTGACCTGCTACACACTAGTTGAAGTGATGGTTCAACAACCTCATCAAGTCTCCACCATCCTCCCACTCAATTCTTTCGAGACAAACCTTTCCTCTAGAAAGGACCCGATTCCAGAAACAATCCCTATTGCTTTCGGATCTGAATTAGGAGGTATAACCAACTGTTTTGGGTGTCCTATGAAGATGCATTTTATCCGCTTTGGGTTCGAGCTTATCAACCTGAAACTTTTCCACATAAGTGTCGCAGCCCCAAACTTTCAAGAAACGACAGGTTAGGTTTCTCTAAACCATAGTTCACACGGTGTCATCTCAACGTAATTACGTGGTGCCCTATTTAAAGTGAATGCGGTTGTCTCTAATGCCTAACCCATGAACGATAGTGGTAATTCGATAAGAGACATCATGGTACGCACCATATCTAATAGGGTGCAACTATGATGTTCGGACACACCATCACACTATGGTGTTCCAGGCGGTATTAATTGAGAAACAATTTCCACAATGTCTTAATTGTGTGCCAAAGCTCGTAACTCAGATACTCATCTCCATGATCATATCATAGACATTTTATCCTCTTGTCACAATGATCTTCAACTTCACTCTGAAATTACTTGAACCATTCAATAATTCAGACTTGTGTTTCATCAAGTAAATATACTCAGTATCTACTCAAATCATCCGTGAAGTAAGAACATAACGATATCCACTGCGTGCCTCAGCACTCATTGGACTGCACACATCAAAATGTATTACTTCCAACAAGTTGCTTTCTTGTTCCATTTTACTGAAAACGAGGCTTTCAGTCATCTTGCCCGTGTGGTATGATTTGCATGTCTCAAGTGATTCAAAATCAAGTGAGTCCAAACGGTCCATTTGCATGGAGTTTCTTCATGCATATACACCAATAGACATGGTTCACATGTCTCAAACTTTTCAAAACGAGTGAGTCCAAAGATCCATCAACATGGAGCTTCTTCATGCGTTTTATACCAATATGACTCAGTGCCACAAGTATGTGGTACTATCACTACTATCTTATATCTTTTGGCATGAATATGTGTATCACTATGATCGAGATTCAATAAACCATTCATTTTAGGTGCAAGACCATTGAAGGTATTATTCAAATAAACAGAGTAACTATTATTCTCCTTAAATGAATAACCATATTGCGATAGACATAATCCAATCATGTCTATGCTCAACGCAAACGCCAAATAACAATTATTTAGGTTTAACACCAATCTCGATGGTAGAGGGAGTGTGCGATGCTTGATCACATCAACCTTGGAAACACTTCCAACACATATCGTCAGCTCACCTTTAGCTAGTCTCCATTTATTCCGTAGCTTTTATTTCGAGTTACCAACACTTTGCAACCGAACCGGTATCTAATACCCTGGTGCTACTAGGAGTACTAGTAAAGTACACATTAACATAATGTATATCCAATATACTTCCGTCGACCTTGCCTGCCTTCTTATCTACTAAGTATCTAGGGTGGTTCTGCTTTAGTGTCTGTTCCTCTCATTACAGAAGCACTTAGTCTCGGGTTTGGGTTCAACCTTGGGTTTTCACTAGAGCAACAACTGTTTTGCCGTTTCATGAAGTATCCCTTCTTGCCCTTGCCCTTCTTGAAACTAGTGGTTTTACCAACCATCAACAATTGATGCTCCTTCTTGATTTCTACTTTCGCGGTGTCAAACATCGCGAATATCTCAAGGATCATCATATCTATCCCTGATATGTTATAGTTCATCACGAAGCTCTAGCAGCTTGGTGGCAATGACTTTGGAGAAACATCACTATCTCATCTGGAAGATCAACTCCCACTCGATTCAAGTGATTGTTGTACTCAGACAATCTGAGCACAAGCTCAACGATTGAGCTTTTCTCCCTTAGTTTGCAGGCTAAGAAAATCGTTGGAGGTCTTATACCTCTTGACGTGGGCACGAGCCTGAAATCCCAATTTCAGCCCTCGAAACATCTCACATGTTCCGCGACGTTTCGAAATCGTCTTTGGTGCCTCATCTCTAAACCGTTTAACTGAACTATCACGTAGTTATCAAAACGTGTATGTCAAATGTTCGCAACATCCACAGACGACGTTCGAGGTTCAGCACACCGAGCGGTGCATTAAGGACATAAGCCTTCTACGAAGCAATGAGGACAATCCTTAGTTTACGGACCCAGTCCGCATAATTGCTACTATCAACTTTCAACTAAATTTTCTCTAGGAACATATCTAAAACAGTAGAACTAAAGCGCGAGCTATGACATAATTTGCAAGAATCTTTTGACTATGTTCAGGATAATTAAGTTCATCTTATGAACTCCCACTCAGATAGACATCCCTCTAGTCATCTAAGTGATTACATGATCTGAATCAACTAGGCCGTGTCCGATCATCACGTGAGACGGACTAGTCATCATCGGTGAACATCTTCATTTTGATCGTATCTACTATACGACTCATGCTCGACCTTTCGGTCTCTTGTGTTCCGAGGCCATGTCTGTACATGCTAGGCTCGTCAAGTCAACTTAAGTGTTTCGCGTGTGTAAATCTGGCTTACACCCATTGTATGTGAACGTTAGAATCTATCACACCCGATCATCATGTGGTGCTTCGAAACAACGAACTTTCGTAACGGTGCACAGTTAGGGGGAACACTTTCTTGAAATTTTAATGAGGGATCATATTATGTACTACCGTCGTTCTAAGCAAATAAGATGCATAAATATGATAAACATCACATGCAATCAAAAAGTGACATGATATGGCCAATATTATTTTGCTCCTTTTGATCTCCATCTTCGGAGCTCCATGATCATCATCGTCACCGGCATGAAACCATGATCTCCATCATCATGATCTCCATCATCGTGTTTTCATGAAGTTGTCTCGCCAGCTATTACTTCTACTACTATGGCTAACGGTTTAGCAATAAAGTAAAGTAATTACATGGCGTTGTTCAATGACATGCAGGTCATACAATAAATTAAGACAACTCCTATGGCTCCTGCCGGTTGTCATACTCATCGACATGCAAGTCGTGATTCCTATTACAAGAATATGATCAATCTCATACATCACATATCATTCATCACATTCTTTTTGGCCATATCACATCACATAGCATACCCTGCAAAAACAAGTTAGACGTCCTCTAATTGTTGTTTGCATGTTTTACGTGGCTGCTATGGGTTTCTAGTAAGAATGTTTCTTACCTACGCAAAAACCACAACGTGATATGCCAATTGCTATTTACCCTTCATAAGGACCCTTTTCATCGAATCCGATCCGACTAAAGTGGGAGAGACTGGCACCCGCTAGCCAGCTTATGCAACAAGTGCATGTCAGTCGGTGGAACCTGTCTCACGTAAGCGTACGTGTAAGGTCGGTCCGGGCCGCTTCATCCCACAATACCGTCGAAACAAGATTGGACTAGTAGCGGTAAGCATATTGAACAAAATCAACGCCCACAACTACTTTGTGTTCTACTCATGCATAGAATCTACGCAATAGACCTAGCTCATGATGCCACTGTTGGGGAACGCAGCAGAAATTCAAAATTTTCCTACGAGTCACCAAGATCTTTCTATGGAGAGACTAGCAACGAGGGGAAGGGGAGTGCATCTACATACCCTTGCAGATCGCTAAGCGAAAGCGTTCAAGAGAACGGGGTTGAAGGAGTCGTACTCGTCGTGATCCAAATCACCGGATATCCTAGTGCCGAACGGACGGTACCTCCGCGTTCAACACACGTGCAGCCCGGTGACGTCTCCCATGCCTTGATCCAGCAAGGAGAGAGGGAGAGGTTGGGGAAGACTCCGTCCAGCAACAGCACAATGGTGTGGTGGTGGTGGAGGAGCGTGGCAATCCTGCAGGGCTTCGCCAAGCACCGCGGGAGAGGAGGAGGACTTGGGAGAGGGGAAGGGCTGCGCCAGAACTTGGGTGCGGCTGCCCTCCCCACCCCCCACATATATATAGGGGCAAGGGAGAGGGGGCCGTCCCCCTTAGATCCAATCTGAGGAGGGGGCGGCGGCCAGGGCGGTTGCCTTACCCCCCAAGGCAAAGGGGGGCGCCCCCTTTTAGGGTTCCCCCAAACCCTAGGCGCCTTGGGCCCTGGTGGGGGGCGCACCAGCCCACCCGGGGCTGGTACCCTCCCACACTTGGCCCACTCTGCCCTCTGGGGCCGGTGGGCCCACTTGGTAGACCCCCGGGACCCTCCCGGTGGTCCTGGTACGTTACCGATAGCACCCGAAACTTTTTCGGTGACCAAAACAGGACTTCCCATATATAAATCTTTACCTCCGGATCATTCCGGAACTCCTCGTGACGTCCGGGATCTCATCCGGGACTCCGAACAACATTCGGTAACCATGTATATATATTCCCTATAACCCTAGCATCATCGAACCTTAAGTGTGTAGACCCTATGGGTTCGGGAACCATGCAGACATGACCGAGACGTTCTCCGGTCAATAACCAACAGCTGGATCTGGATACCCATATTGGATCCCACATGTTCCACGATGATCTCATCGGATGAACCACGATGTCGAGGATTCAATAAATCCCGTATACAATTCCCTTTGTCTAGCGGTATGTTACTTGCCCGAGATTCGATCGTCGGTATCCCGATACCTTGTTCAATCTCGTTATCGGCAAGTCTCTTTACTCGTTCCATAACACATCATCCCGTGATCAACCCCTTGGTCACATTGTGCACATTATGATGATGTCCTACCGAGTGGGCCCAGAGATACCTCTCCGTCACACGGAGTGACAAATCCCAGTCTCGATTCGTGCCAACCCAACAGACACTTTCAGAGATACCCGTAGTGCACCTTTATAGCCACCCAGTTACGTTGTGACGTTTGGTACACCCAAAGCATTCCTACGGTATCCGGGAGTTGCACAATCTCATGGTCTAAGGAAATGATACTTGACATTAGAAAAGCTTTAGCATACGAACTACACGATCTTTGTGCTAGGCTTAGGATTGGGTCTTGTCCATCACATCATTCTCCTAATGATGTGATCCTGTTATCAACGACATCCAATGTCCATGGTCAGGAAATCGTAACCATCTATTGATCAACGAGCTAGTCAACTAGAGGCTTACTAGGGACATGGTGTTGTCTATGTACCCACACATGTATCTGAGTTTCCTATCAATACAATTATAGCATGGATAATAAACGATTATCATGAACAAGGAAATATAATAATAATAACTAATTTATTATTGCCTCTAGGGCATATTTCCAACACCAAAACCCTCCCCCGACCCCGCGCATCCATCCTCCCCAATCTCACTCCTTCCTTCTTTCTCTCTTGCCTTCGCCGCCGCTCCACCACCCTGGCCAAAATGCCACACCCCTGCCAAAACTTTATGCCTCCATCGCCTCCAGCGTTCCAGGCAGGCTCCACGGCGCTTCTCCCCCATCGTTGTTCAAACCCTCTCCTCCGACCACCACGCCAGATATCATCCGCTACTTCTATACTCACCATGCCCGGCAACAGTTTGATGAATTGTCGAAGCTATAAAAGTTGTGCCCTATTCTTTCAAGCAATGGATTCCGATTCGGAGTACATATATAAGCACTATGTTGAGTCGTCCGATGGCTTGTCCGGCGAGGAGGACTACACGTATGAGATGGTGATGATGCAGTCGGTCCTTGAAGACGCGGAGCGTGCGGAGGAGTGATACATCTCCGTCGTATATACTTTTCCTAACGCTTTTCCTCTTGTTTTGGACTCTAATTGCATGATTTGAATGAAACTAACCCAGACTGACGATATTCTCAGTAAAACTACCATGGTGTTGTTTTTGTGCAGAAATAAAAGTTCTCAGAACGGAATGAAACTTTGTGAACGTTCTGCTAGCTGAGTTGAAAAACGAGTAACTCGTGTAGCTGGTGGTACTGTGGAAGGTGTTGCAACAACTAGGGCTGTCACTGCTTGTCTGGTGGCAGCTATTAGTTTCTGTTTGGCTTGTTTTGTAGCTCGTGTAGCATGGGATACCGCGTTTGTACAATTTTTCGCTGAACTTTGACCTTCTATTGCACCATTACCAGCAGAATCTGCATAATTATTCTACTTTCGTTTCCGTGTGTCCTTAGTACTAACACCATCCCCTGTCATTTTGTGTTCCTTCCTCTTTCTCTGTGCCATGTTAAGTCAAGCCGACAAGAAAAAGGAATAAAACTTTAGTTCTTCGGAACAAATTGATGCGTGATACAGACGAACTAAACTTTGATGTTAGACAACCACATGATAGGAGGATGTAATATGTACGAAAAACAGGACGACATGAGATAATCAGAACTATGATGTGTAACCTAAGCAGAATGCATTTCAATAAATTAGAAGCAATGCAATGGAAGGTAGACACCATATGAAAGATGCTACAAATACCGCTCTGTCAAGTTAACAGTGTCTCGTCATAACTGGCGTTTAAACAAATGTGAATCAGTACAAGAAATAAATCATATGCAAGATGCAAACAACAACACACTACCAAGTTAAAGCTCTCTCATCATTAGTGCCATTGCATATTCACAGCATTGCATATTCAGAGCTTATGATGTGTAAACTAAGCAGAAGACATTTCAACAAATTAGAAGCAATGAAAGCTAGACACCATATGTAAGGCAAAGGTTTGCCCTTGATATGTTTTCTATTTTACCGGTCTCATGGTTGTAGTTGGGAGACCGGGTTATAGGATCGATTGCCGTACTATCAAGGGGGGCATCATGATGAGTAGCTTGATCGTATCATTCGTAGAGAGCTCGAACCATTGCATCATTGCATCATCTTTATTGGTTCTTGTTTGTCTTTTCTCCTTGTTAGATTTGGAGCTTATGGTCATCTTGATGACAAGCTCGAGTTCATCGGAAACGGAGTTCACGTGCATCTTCTATGATGTTTTTGATGTTGGAGGTTATGCCGGTTCTTCTCTGTTGGAGGATTGTCTCTTCTATATCTTGGCATACCTCCCCTGCCTCTTCGCTGTTGGATGCTACTCGTCGTCATCTATCCAACAAGCTTGAGTTTGCTCAATTTAGAGTTCATTTGCAGAAGTTGTGGCAGTTCTGGTTTTTCTGGAGCATCTGTTTTGCTTGGAAGTGGCATAAGGAAGGCGCCAGCGGTAGTACCGCGGCCCGGGGCAGCAGTACCGCTGTTTCACAGCAGTAGTATCGCCCACGACCACAGGCGGTAGTACAACTCCGATTCCGCGCTAGTACCGCCTCGACTCGAGACCTGCGTGTCTCCTGTTGGGTTCAGCGGCAGTAGCAGCGGCAGTATGAGCGGTAGTACCGCTTGTAAGCGGTAGTACCGCTTGTAAGCTACTAGTGCCGCTCAACGGCCCTCCTCTTTGTTCCTTCTCCCTTAGGCGATGTGCGAGGTCCCAACGGTACTCCGAGCAGCAATACCGCTGCGGCCAACGGTGGTACCACTCCCTAGAGCGGTAGTACCGTTCGCTGCAGGCTGAGAATGGGGATAACGGTTGGATTTTTTCCCCTCCTATAAAAGGGGGTCTTCTTCCCCATTGAGCCTTATCCTTTGAGCTCGCGTTCTTCCCCCATTGTTGACCTTCTTCGAGCTTGCTTTCACTCAATCCCTCCATGGATTCTTGCTAGTTTGGGGGAGAAAAGAGAGAGGAGATCTAGATCTACGTTTCCACCAATCACTTTCTCCTCTATGTGAGGGGAACCCTTTGGATCTAGATCTTGGAGTTCTTTGTGTTCTCTTCTTCGTTCTTCCTCTCATTTGGGAGAGAAGGACTTGGGCACTCCGTGTGCCCTTGCCATTGCATTTGGTGCATCGGTTTGTGTTCTCCACGGTTATACGTGGAAGTTTCTAGTTGAGAAGCTTATTACTCTTGGGTGCTTGGTATCCTTGAGCTAGCAACATCTTATCGGGTGAGGCTCAGGCCGACGAAGGCCACACACAACCGTCAAGGATATGAAGTTGCGAAGAGTTGGAGGTAGTGCAGAGGCTTGGCCGCTTGGGGGTGGAAGGAAGAGTCTGACTCGGTCTCAAAATTGGTTGACCAGCTCAAAACCGTTACCAGGGTTGTCTTTTGAAACTTTTTGGTAAGTTGAGGGTGCAATTCGACCGGTTTCGAAGATAAGGGTTGTAAATCAAGCCTGGTTTGTTCATGGTTGAAAAGTGGATTTTTCTCTTATTTATATCGCCCAACCCATGGCCTCACAACAAACACGGTTGAGCGCAAAATAACAGTTTGGCTACTCTGCTCCGGTGACCGGCGCGTGTGCGTGCATGCGTTCGCGTGTGTTACGTTGGCGCGTGAGTGTGCCTCGTAGTCCATCCCATAGGATCAGGTTGTTGGAGTTGGTTGCAAAGCAGCCGGGGCGATCCGAGCATGCGTTTGAGCGCGTCCTGTGCGCGGCCGGTGTGGCATCATGCGGATCGTGCGCGCAGCCGGGCGAGACGGGCACTAGCGGCGTGCGTGCGTGCGCCTGTGCCCTCTCCTTCTTTCACGAGTACCCGGCTTCCTCGCAACACAAAAATGGAAGGCGGCGCAGTCCAGATCGTATCTCGGCGCACGGTCAAGCCAGATTACCAAACGAGCACCCGGCCGCCGGAGCCCGAGACCGTCCACCTGACGCCGTGGGACCTGCGGCGGATCACGGTGGACTACATCCAGAAGGGGGTCGTCCTGCCCAAGCCTCCGCCCGGCGCGCACGCCGTCGAACACCTCGCGTCGTCCTTCGCGCGCGCCGTGGGCCGCTTCTACCCCCTCGCCGGCCGCTTCACCGTCGCGCCGGGGGCCACCGACGACGACGGGGCGCCGTCACCTCGGCCGAGCTTGACGATCTCGCTCCGCTGCGGCGACGAAGGCGCCGACTTCGTCCACGCCGTGGCGCCCGGGGTGGCTGTCGCCGACATCGCCGGCCCGCTTCACGTCATCCCACGGGTGGTGTGGTCCTTCTTCCCTCTCAGCGGGATGCTCGGCGCCGACGCCGTCGTCGACCCCGGCCGGCCGGTCCTGGCCGCGCAGGTCACGGAGCTCGCCGATGGCCTCGTGGTCGCCATGTCGCTGAACCACGGCGCCGCCGACGGGACCACGTTCTGGGACCTGTTCAACGCATGGTCGGATATCAGCCGGAGCCGCGCCGCCGCCAACGGAGACATCTCCACGGTGGCCCCACCTCCTAAGAGATGGTTCCTCGACGGCTGCACCGTGCCGATCCCTCTCCCCTTTGCCAGGGTGGAGGACATCGCCAGGCGGTTCGAGTACCCGCCGGTGCAGGAATGCTCGCTCCGTTTCTCGTCGGAGAGCGTGAAGAAGCTGAAGGCAAAAGCGAACGCCGAGATGGCCACCGGCACAGCCACCATCTCCTCCTTGCAAGCCGTGCTTGCACAGCTATGGCGAGCAATGTGCCGGCCCGTGGGCTCGCGCCGGACCAGGAGACGTCGTGCGCGCTTCCCGTCGGATGCCGGACACGCGTGAAGGGCATGCCGCAGGGTTACCTAGGCAACGCGGTGGCGGGCGCCGTCGGCAGGGCCTCCGTCGGCGAGATCCTGGGCGACGGCCGGCTGGGATGGGCGGCGTGGCTTCTGAACCGGGCCGTGGCTGCGGTCGACGAGGCGAGCGTGAGGGACGAGCTCGCGGCGTGGCCAGGAAACCCCAGCTTCAAGTACGCTGCCGAGTTCGGTGGGGATCCTCCTGCGGCGATGGTGGCCACCGGCTCGCCGCGGTTCGACGTGTACGGCAACGACTTCGGGTGGGGCAGACCGGTGGCCGTCCGGAGCGGCGCCGGGAACAAGCTGGACGGGATGGTCACGGTCTACGAGGGCGGCGGAGGGACAGGGAGCATGGAGCTGGAGGTGTGCCTCGCCCCTGATGCGCTCGCCAGGCTCGTCGCCGACGAAGAGCTGATGGCCGCGGTGGTAGGAGGGCCGACGTACTGATCCGCGATGGTAGGTGCATGGTGCACCAATGCGTCGAAGGAGTTTGCCATTCAGAATTTCAGATATACAATGGAAGTCTACTGTATTATTTTTCCTAAAAAAGAGTGTATTGAAAGTGGATAATATGTTTCAAAATTTCTGATCATGTCTACGTCCAGATTCCTCCAGCTATAGATGTTACTAGCACATATATGCCCGTTGCAACAAAGAAAACAAATATGATGTGTTTTCGAATTTAGTGAACCAAATATGTGAAAAACATCTTATCATATTTTTTTCCCTGTGTAGCACAAATGCCCCTGTGTTGTAATGAAAGACAAAATACCCCAATTCACTAACCCAATGGCTCAAGACCCCCTCCTCCATTACCCATCACCAGGCATGATGACATCAACAAACTCCATGAAATCCTCCATACTCCCACACGAGAAACAGCATAAATATTAGGAGCATTTACAAAGACTGTCAATCTCTAGCTAATATAATGGAAAAAACTGCAGAGTTTGTGTCACACGCAGCAGAAACTCCAAGTCTGACTGCTTCTACTTTGGTGACGGGCGCTAATGGGTCGACCAAATGAATAAAAGCAAATTTTTTGTTTTCTTCTCAGAAAAATATAGCACATGACCAATAAAAATGAACAATTTTTTTATTATGATTTAGACATATTTTTGTGTGTGTTATACGTAATATTTTGCTCTTGAGTTAAACAGTTGTGACACGCCAAATATTAGTATCACAGTATCGTATCTTAGTTGTTGACGTCAACAATTTGGATATAAAGTAGTTCATGAGCGAACCAACTTGTGGTTTGATGGTTAGGAGAACGGTGATATCCCAAGCCCCTCAGGGTTCTAATCTTGGTGCTCGCACTATCCTGAATTTATTTCAGGACATCCGGTGATGGTGCGTTCAGTCGGAGGAGACATTTCTGTTGACTACGAGATGATTGAAGTGACTTCGTCAATCCCAAAATAATGTGTCGGACCAGTCTCTCAAATGTGCTCATAGGAGTAGATTATGCATGTGTGTGTTCATAGAAAGTGCACGCTGCGTATATATGAGCTACTGCTTATGTACTGTGTTCCCAAAAAAATAGATTCACCCGTGGCATGTGCACCTAAACAAAACACCTAGCAATTGAGCTACAAAAGAAGCCGTTCAACAAATTTAGACACAGAGAAGAAATTTCATCGGTTACTGATAAGCCTATTGTTCTTCAATAAACTTATATTCTACCATGTAAAAAAGATGATATTTTTGGGGCATAATTACCAATTGTCTCGCTATATGAGACAAAGTAACTATTGGTGTATGTTCATTTAAAATGGTATTAATTTTTTTCTTTTCGAATATCCTATTGTTCTTCAACAACTTATATTCTACTTAGATTATAATCGCATTATAATTTACTTTAACTTTAATATTATGTTCTGTTTTACTAGTTATAATTTTATGTTTAAACCCTATAACTTTAATTTTAAATAAAGGTAATATATTTAATACTTTATTTCTTGCTTATATTTTGTAATTCACATAGATATTAAGTTATATTCTTTGTCCATCAAATCAATAAAATATATGTAATATTATTATTTGGAATTCTAATGCACGGATGTGTCTGCTCATGCCTTCCAACACGATGGTTGTGTACACTGTCTGATCTGTGAGACTGGCCGCTCATGTCATGATGATCCGGTTGCATGCTACTATCATGTCTGCCATGGTGATATTGTGTAGGGGCATCTCCAAAGCGAACCTTCAAAACTCTACTATATGTCTAGACCATACTGTCCAGATCACTTTTATCATCCAATTATAACCTTTATACGTCCGCTTAGTACTCCGGACATATAGATTTCGGTTTCCAAGAGACAAATGTGGCGGGCTTTGCCAGAGTCCGGACATGCACTTGACCGATCATATGCATGGTCCTTCTCCTTTCTCTCTCCTACTAACCGCACATGCATGGTCCTCCTCTCCTCTCTCTACTCCCAACCGAACACTAAATCACAAATATCACATCACATGCATGGCGTCCATCTACGTTTTCTCTTCCCAATCGGATACTTTATAATTAGTGTTGGATGGCTCCCTCCCGCATCATCTCTGCGGACCACGTCCGAACATAAAAATGGACATACATTAAAGACATTTACGGGTCAGCTTTGAAGTGCCCTAAGTCACACGTTAGTGCATCCCAACACTGTGAGGCATATGACAGTAGTAGCAGCGCCAAGATTGGCCCATGACCTTGGCCAGCAAAGGTACAATGCAGCAACAGTGACAAATAGCGTTTACATCTACAATAAAGGAAGCAGCAGATAATTGCCCCTGTGCCAGTCGCCGCCATTGTATGACAGGAACCACGAAGGACATTTATATTACTAGTAAAAGGGCTTGTGCGTTGCAATGGGAGAAAAAAAAACCATAGTCCCTAAGGCCATGACAACATTTTGCCACCTCACCTATAACATTTTGTCGAACATTTTTTTCAATTTCATTAACACTTTTTAATACACAAAATTTTTAAAAAATCATGAACATTTTATTGATATCCCAAATATTTTTTAAAAATTGCGAACTTTTTTGAATAAGCGGACATTTTAAGAAAATTACGAACATTTTAAGAATCCACAAACATTTTATGATTTATTGAACATTTTATTTGAAAATTCTCTTTTTTTATTTTTGGAACTCTTTAAGTACCAAATTATTTAAAGGATAAAAAACAAAAAGATAAAATAAAAAATGAAAATAAAAAAATGAAATTTAAAAACAGGCCGCCCACACATAGGTCGACCGAAACGGGCATGTTGAGTCTTCTTCCAGCGCGCAAAGTGGAGTATAGGAGGTCCCTACTCCGTGGGCCGGCCCAGGCGGGGATTCCCCTGTGTGGAGTTTTTTTTTTGTCACTTATTGATGGCATCGGTGGGTAATATTTTGTAATTTTGAGGGCAATTTAGGTGACGTACTACTAAAAGCATTAATGACTTTATTATTATGTATATATTTATTACATTGAAGACACACATGGATGTCTTAAAATAAATATAGAAGGATGCAAGCACCAATATTAAGTTTAGGAGTTGGACCCTGGTGAGCTGGGATATCACTATCTTTCCAACCATTGAACCACGGATTGGTTCGCGTGTACTATGTTGAAGATTGAGCCGAGGTGTAGTACATGTAGTAGATTGGTTTCTCATTACCACGGATTTCAAAAAAATGTCTCGTTTGTATGCTCATTGTACGGTGTGGTTATTCGCAAAAAGAGACAAAAAATAAAAGAACGATGAGAAGATCTTAACTTGCTCGTGCTCCCCAAATATATATATACCGCACGGCGCACGCCCCAAGCCACACGGCACGATCTAGCGCAATCAAAATGAAAGTTGGCCGCCTCGGGGGCCTGAGACCGTGCACCTGACGCCATGGGACCTGCAGTGGATCACCGTGAACTACATCCAGGAGGGGTCGTCCTGCCTAAGCCCCCGTCCGCCGTGCACGTTGTCGAACACCTTAGCGTCATCCTTCGTGCGCGCCATGGGACAGAAAGCTCTTTTTACCGGTGCAGGAAGCTACCGGCGAACCATCCACCATTTACATGCTTTACGATATGTGTTTAAGTAGGACCCATTCATATGTATAACCATGTATTATGATAGTTAATCTTTTGTATATAGTCAAATCAATGTCAGATTAATAGGGCCCATGTCAGGAGAAGCAGTACTTTTTGCAGTGGGATATACGCATGCATGCAACATCTTTCCTCTCTCTCAAACAAACTCATGCATTTTATTTTTGTTTACATTTTAGATGGCCAATATTTTTTACAGCATTGTCCTAGTATTGAAAATTTTCATATATTCAAATTCGTGAACATAAGATCCTTAGAATGAGATCAATCTTGAGTATATTTAAACTAGTTTAATTTTTACTATTTCAATCATATCAAAATAATAATTTCACTCATTTCAAATTACAATTTTCAAAATGATTGAAATCAGTTATTGAAATGATTGAAACCACTTTCCAGAATATAGTTTTCTTTATGAGTTTCATATTCCAGCTTGCGAAACTGTTTCTTCAATGGAGTAACTGTGATGTGTTTTCTGAAACTAGTGAAATCTATCTTTTGTAATGACTGTAATCAATTTTTTGAAACAAGTGGAATATAGTATTTCAATTGAGCGACTGTAACGTGTTTACAGAAATGAGTGAAATGAGTGTAATGCGTTTTTTGAAATACTTATTTTGGAAACTAGTGAAATGAGTGTAATACGTTTTCTGAAAATGAGTGTACTGTGTTTTCTGAAACCAGTGAAATGAGTGAAATCTATATTTTGTAAATGATGCAGTGTGTTTCTGAAATGAGTGAAATAAGTTATTTCAATAAAAGTGAAATAAAACCAATTTTTGCCGTGAAACTATTTTTTCGGTGTTTGAAACTAATATTTTTATGAGCGGAATACATTTCAATATATTACATAAATTCGCAGTGAGATTAGTATTGCAAATGAGAGTAATGTGTTTCCTGAAATGTGTGAAAGCTATTTTTTTTAATGAGTGAAATGGTTTTTTAACCGATATTTTTTTAAACGAGTAAAATTTGTGAATTGAAATGAGTGAAATAGTTTATTGAAATGAATGAAATAGTTTTCTGAAACAAGAAATATAGTATTTCAGTTGAGTGAGTGTAATATATTTTTCTGAAATTAGTTTCTTGAAACGAGTGAAACGTAGTTTTAAAATCTATATATTTTTATGAGTGAAATCAGTTCTCTATGGGTGAATCTAATGTGTTTTGTAAATGAGTGGAATATGTATTCTGAAATTAGTAAAATAGTTTGTTTGGAGTGAGTAAAATATGTCTAATGAAATGAGTGAAATAGTTTTTTGAATGAGTTTTCTGAAACTCGTGTGAAACATACTCAAGTTTGGTCTTGTTTTACAGATTTTAGCGTCAAGAATTCAAATATATAAAATATTTCACAAATAGAAATATGGTTCATAAGTTATTAGCCATTCGAAATGTGACCATGAAATAAAATACAACTAGTTTGTTTTGGGGAGAGAGAACACGTTAGAATGCATGCAGCGATCCACACCCACTCTCACTTGCAAAAAGCTGCACACCAATGGGTTCCACTTGTGTATTTCAGTGGTATAATAATCTACATGTTTTATACTTGTTAGACTGCACGAATCTTGATGAAAGATAAAACTAACGGATGGTGGATTGCACACCGGTAAATCCTGGCACCGGTAAAAAAACATTTTGCGCCATGGGCCGCTTCTTCAACAACAATGTCTTCAAAAAATATAAAAACAATTCTCAAGTATCATCCTTGTAAGATCTAACCACTGAAGGCCAAATCATGGGTTTTTACCCTAAAGATCAAGTCTGTTTAAACTCAAACACTGCTTTCAGCAAGGCAAGGACACAAAAATATCAAAATTGCCAGATATAACTAATTAAGGTCCCACCTCGGGTTTTCATCCAAGAGCTTGAGGTCAATACTTGAGAAGCATCACCAAATCAATGTCAAAATGTGACGACCCCAACGACTACATGCGCAACACAATCTTGACGTGAGATGCGATGGAAGTGAAGACCAAGCTCAAACAAGCATGCAACCGAGTGGCGACAGGAGGAGCCAGTTTGCCACCAAGAACTGCGAGCAATGAAGGTCACCATCGTACATCGTGACGGTGACTGAGGGAGGAATGTCACCGGCCACCAAAATCTCAATTCAGAGCGCTACGACAATCACACACCGTTCTCATGGTCCGCAGTTCTCATCCGTGGCGGTAGAACCAGTCGGCAAAACATACTTATCGGCTTGTCGCTGCCTTTGGTCTATGTATCCTAGCATGATTGGCCGGGTCTTAAACTTAAGACCTCGTGAGCCCGAAGTATTTCGGCACGCTTATCTATGCATCTTGTATATTGTGCCGAGTGTTTTGCAATCTCTGAACATCTAAAAGGGCATATGAATCTTCTAGTAGAAAAACAGGTATCGTGCACTTCACTCGCTTGGCATTTCGTCACGTCTCTTCCTTCCTTTCTCAGTTCCCCGCAGCCGCTTCGCTCGCTTGCCTTCTCTCGCCGTCTCCGCCTCCTCCTCCAGTCCTCCGTCCCACCCCTCGACGATTCCTCGGCGATGGGCGGCGCGGCGGCGGCGACGGGCGCCGCCAGGTGGATCCAGCGGCTGAGCGCGGCCAGGATCTCGACGGAGGCGCTGGAGCGGGGCCAGAGCCGCGTCATCGACGCCTCCCTCACCCTCATCCGCGAGCGCGCCAAGCTCAAGGTCCCCCTTCCCTCTCCTCTTCTTTTCTTCTTCTTTCCCCATCTCCCGAATCACCGGCGCTGGATGGATTTTTTCTGCATATTCCATTCCATTCGGCGCGATTCGGATTGCACGCGTGCCACTGACTGACTTGACTGACTAAATAGAAAAAGTTCCTTTTTTTGGGTGGAGAATCAAGGTCTGTGTCAGTCCGGATCGAATCGACTCGTGTCCTTTCCTTTTTCTTGAATCTTCTTTTATCATTATTTCGCATCAGCTGATGGGAATACAGGTTCTTATATCCTCTCAAAGCACGTGATTAGCACAGTAGTACTACTAATTATCTACTGAAGAGTTACAGCCCCCTTGATACACTGCAATTTGGTCAGCTTACAGTAATGGTTCAGAAATAAACAGGGGAGAACATTTTACAGCAAACAGGGGAGAACACCTGTATCATCTCTTCTGAAATGGGGAAAGGCACACATTCATACAGTAGCAGACCTGATGTCCCACATCACAATTCTGTGAAACACCTGGACTGGACCGAAACAATTTTTATTTCAACATTAAGAAACACCGTCGGCTATCTTTTACTCACTTCGTCCCATAATGTAAGACGTTTTTTGACACCAGTGTCAAAAAACGTCTTACATTATGGGACGGAGGGAGTAATAAACTGTTCTCGGGAGTTGTTTGGTACTCATGTGACGATCGAGTCTTTTGAGGACTAAGCCTAATTGTTTTATTTAGACTATAACTAGGAGTAAGATATGGTCAAAGCTGGTCACATGCACATGGCCTCAGTTAAGCTTTTTCTCAGCTGGAATCTAGCACCTTCATAGTTTACTCTGGTGTTCCTTCTTTGAGGCAGCTGGTCTATTATATAGAACTTCTGTACTAATACCACACCTGAAAAAAGGCAAAGGGAGTTGGGCAAAAGTTATGTTCAAATAGTAACTTCCCCCTGCTTCTTTTAGGAAATGCTTGATTTGTTCAAATTTATCATTAAAACCCTAGGCTTGTTGATGTTTACAACAGTTGTACATTCCTACCACGTGATCTAATAAGTGAAATGGGATAAGTTTGCGGCTAGGTTACGGCTTCATGTTAGAATACAATACACTTATGAGTTATGAGAATTCTACTAGTCCTGAGTCCTGACTTTACTCATGCTTGGATGTAGGGCGAGCTGCTGCGTGCTATGGGCGGTGTCAAAGCTTCTGCAACACTCTTAGGAGTACCCCTTGGGCACAACTCGTCTTTCTTGCAGGGGCCTGCGTTTGCTCCTCCTCGCATAAGGGAGGCCATTTGGTGTGGAAGCACCAACTCTAGCACAGAAGAAGGTAAACTTAATATTATCAACATGCTAGTACCTTGTACGCAAGAGACATTTATCAAAGAAACAGTTATGGAGTTCATGCTATGCAGGCAAGGAATTAAATGATCCAAGGGTGCTAACTGATGTCGGTGATGTCCCCATACAAGAGATTCGTGACTGTGGTGTTGAAGATGACAGATTGATGCATGTAATCAGCGAGTCTGTCAAAACAGTAATGGACGAAGTAAGTATATATAGTGTCCCATCGTGTTTGATTCAGAATTTTTCTTTCAGCATATCCAAACATTTCAGTACTGTATTATAAAACATCAGAATCTGGTGAAGTTTGCTGGGATTTCTTATCTAAGCTGAAGCAGAATAATTTTTGAAGATCTTCACATATTTAACTATGACACGTCGTTGTATAGGATCCTCTTCGGCCGTTGGTCTTAGGAGGCGATCACTCGATATCTTATCCAGTTGTTAGGGCTGTGTCTGAAAAGCTTGGCGGACCTGTTGACATTCTTCATCTTGACGCACATCCAGATATCTATGACTGTTTTGAAGGCAACACTTACTCACACGCTTCTTCATTTGCAAGAATAATGGAAGGAGGTTATGCGAGGCGACTTTTGCAGGTAACTCTGTTTTTTCATGTCTGAGTTCTGAATCCCAAATGAAACATGTTGGTAACTTATTCGTTGCAAAACATTTTATGATGATTTAACATCAATAAGTTGTATCAAGGTTGAAATAATGGTTATAAGGTGTTACAAAGATTTTACCGGCTGGGAGTTTTAGAACTTTTTTGTACTGTCCCTGGACTAACCTTTTGGTGCTCTGCAGTCAGTAGTGTGCAACTCTGCTTCTACCCTGCTTCTGCGTCTTTACCTTGATTTTGATGCATTTCAGGTTGGACTTAGATCAATTACCAAAGAAGGACGTGAGCAAGGGAAGAGATTTGGTGTGGAACAGTATGAGATGCGCACCTTCTCCAGAGATCGGGAGAAGCTTGAGAATCTGGTAACTCACTAACATAAACCACATCATTTCATACATGTCTGTCTTTGTCAGTTATTCATTTTATCACGAGGACAGTTCATATTGATGTGTCCTATGGTTCAGTTCTTCCTATTAATTTCATTTGGTATTATCTACCTCTGTTGGTATTCAAAATTCATCATAGACCATTCTTTGCTCATTTTAATTCAACACAATGTGCAGTAGTAACCTTGTGTTTTTCTTTCCTGTACTCCTTCAGTCGAATACTTTATCACCAAAATGATATGAATTTCTTGAATGATTGTTCTTCACTGCTTTTGGCAGAAACTTGGGGAAGGTGTGAAGGGGGTGTATGTCTCCGTTGACGTGGACTGCCTCGACCCCGCATTCGCTCCTGGCGTGTCTCATATCGAGCCGGGAGGCCTCTCATTTCGCGACGTGCTCAACATCCTCCAGAATCTGCAAGGCGATGTCGTCGCCGGAGATGTGGTGGAGTTCAACCCGCAGCGCGACACGGTCGACGGGATGACGGCTATGGTCGCCGCGAAGCTGGTCCGGGAGCTGAGCGCCAAGATCTCAAAATGAGCAGCGACAGTCAGGACAGAGGCAGCAGCAGAGAGGATTTTCAGGCACAGTGGTCGTTGATCTTAGTTCCTGCCAATCATTCAGTTGTGCCACGTTTTAGTCTGACAATCTTCTATAAATAATAAAATCAGGCTGCAAAACGACTTCGAATTTGGTATGTGCTCTGTGGTATTTGTTGGTTCTCCTTTCACATGCACGCATCCAAGATTAAGCTCGTAGGTGCCTAGTAGTCGATAAGAACATCGTCTCTCACGCAAAGGATATGTTGAAAAATCTGAAATGAATTTGAAAAATCAAGGTGTCACTAGTCTTGAGTGAATTGATTAGTATGGTATCTGCAGGACTTGAGATAGTTGTAGTTGAAGAGCAAATGTAACGGAAAGTAATGGAACTAGGGAACAAGAGGCCACAAGTAAATAATAACTGACCCCGCAAAAAAAAGTAAATAATAACTGAAAGTGGGCGGTGTTTCCTTTAGTGGAGTGGAAGGGGTAGGCTTTCCACGGAGAGGTTCATCTTCATCTGTGTGTCTGCATGTACTTCTCTTCATCGGCGACGAGTGCCGTTTAAGTGTGCTGGTCCCGCGAGGTCTCAGCATGACAACTTCCTGACTGTCTATCATAATAAGTCTAGCCCAACTCTAGTGACATATGGACGATGACGGCGGCAATGCCTATAGTTCGCTTCAGTGTTTGTAGTCGTCGTTGGATGGTTCACGAACATGAATGTTTTGTTATTTCTGTGTTTTTTATACTGCCATGACATAATGAATTGATTGAAAGTTTCCCAAAAAAAAGCAGGGTTGGGTATATAGGCGGGAGGTGATAACATAAGATATAGTGATAGAGATGGTTATATTGAAGCACACGCTCGTGCTCCACATGGGCGAATAAAGGCCTCCACTCCACACAATATATACCCCTCACTCCAACCCACACAAGACGCACGATCGACCTCGAACTCACATTCTCCATAGAGGCCACTGTTCATCCGGCGATCAAAATGGAAGACGGCGGTGTGCAGATCATCTCCCGGCGCATGGTCAAGCCGGAGTATCAAAAGAGCTCACCACCGCCGGAGCCTGAGACCGTCCACCTGACGCCATGGGATCTCCGGCGGATCACCATGGGCTACAGCCAGAACGGCGTCCTCCTGCCCAAGCCTCCGGCCGGCATGCACGCCGTCGAACACCTCGCGTCGTCCTTCGCGCGCGCCTTGGGCCGCTTCCACCCCCTTGCCGGCCGCTTTGCCGTCGCGCCAGCGGGCAGCGCCGACAGCCTGACGATCTCGCTCCGCTGCGGCGACGAAGGCGCCGAGTTCGTCCACGCCGCGGCGCCCGGGGTCGCCGTGGCCGACATCTCCGGCCCGCTCCGCGTCATCCCGCGCGTCGTCTGGTCCTTCTTCCCTCTCAACGGGATGCTCAGCACGGACGCGGCCGCTGACCCCAGCCGGCCGCTCCTGGCCTCGCAGGTCACCGAGCTCGCCGACGGCGTCTTCGTCGGCATGTCGCTCAGCCACGCGGCCGCCGACTGGACGACGTTCTGGGACCTCTTCAACACGTGGTCGGAGATCAGCCGAAACAAGAGTGACATATCCACAGCGGCGCCGCCACTCGAGAGGTGGTTCCCCGACGGCTGCCCCGTGCCGATCCCTCTTCCCTTCACCAAGGTGCAGGACATGGCGACGCCTTTCGAGTACCCGCCGGTGCAGGAATGCTCGATCCATTTCTCCCCGGAGAGCATAAAGAAGCTGAAGGCGAAGGCGAACGCCGAGATGGCCGGCACGGCCACGGCCACGGCCCCCATCTCCTCGCTGCAGGCCGTGCTCGCGCACCTATGGCGAGCGGTGTGCCGCGCCCGGGTGCTGGGGCCGGACGTGGAGGCGAAGCTCACGCTCCCCGTGGGATGCCGGGCGCGGGTGAAGGGCATTCCGGAGTCTTACATGGGCAACGCCTTGACAAGTGGAGTAGCCAGGCACCCCGTCGGCGAGATCCTGGGCGAAGGCCGGCTGGGCCGGACGGCGTGGCTCGTGAACCGCGCCGTGGCGTCGGTCGACGAGGCGAGCGTGAGGGCCGAGCTCGCGGCTTGGCCTCGAAACCCCAGCTTCAGCCACGTGGGCGTGGATGGCCGCGATGGGGATCCTGCGGCGGTGATGATGAGCGGCTCGCCGCGGTTCGACGTGTATGGCAACGACTTTGGGTGGGGCAGGCCGGTGGGCGTCCGGACTGGGCCGGGGGACAAGGAGGACGGGCTGATCACGGTTTTCGAGGCCGGCGGAGAGGCCGGCGGCATGGAACTGGAGGTGTGCCTCCCTGCTGATGTGCTCGCCAGGCTCGTCGCCGACGAAGAGCTGATGAGCACGTCCGTCTAGGAGCTCAGCTGAGAGATGATGGCGCCGGAGCGGAGGTTTTGCCCTCGCCGACGGAGAGCCTGCTGGTTCCGGTGCTTTTATCTTGTTTAAAATGCCGTATCTTGTGTGCTGTAGTAAAACTAGTGATAATCCTGATGCCCAGCGTCAAGTTTGTTGCTGTAATAAAGTAATAAAATTATCTGGATACGAATGCCTCTGCCAGAGCTCACTTTGGGATGGAATGGCTACACGTCAGTCGTTCGATTTTCAAATTTGGCCAAGTCGATTGATTCTGTCCGTTGGATGCAGATCAAACAGTGGACAGCCTTCTTCTTCCACCAGCTTCTTCTTCTTCTTCCCAGGCTGCCACACAGGCTACCGGCCGATCCGCCTGCGGCCATCACTCGCAGCCGGCAGCGCTCACGCTTAGCCTCGCCGGTCTTGCCGCTGGCCCAGGCCATCTAGCCCCGCGCGTGTCCGGTATTAACCCTAATGTAGATGATGGAGTAGCCCTCTGGCGAGCCTTTTCTTTCTCCTTCCTTTCCTCCGGCGAACTCTCAAAATCGACTGACCCCAATTTAAAATTCATTCGACCGTCATTTAGCTAATGTGGATATGTTAAGAGAAAAAAAAATCTGATCTGATGAAATCGTGTACAACAAATTACAGAATGGTAACATATCGGCAACTAACAACTATATATATATATATATATATACAGTGATAGGATCATGTGCTTTGCCGGATATATGCTGTAGTACAGATTACCCCTCGATCTGACCAGAAGGGGCATCTCTGATTTGAACGGCCGGACATGCCGGAGCACATGGCGCTTGTGCTCATCTGCTCCAGATCTGTGCTAGTAATTGCTTATTTTCTTCATGTGCTTTCTATACACATGTGCTCCAGATCTTTGCCGTTGTGCTGGGACACGCTCATGCTACTAATTTTCTTGTATGGTTTACTGAAGCACGCTCGTGCTCCACGAAGAATGGCTCACATGGCCTCCCTCAATATATACAGTACTCCAACCCGGCCACCCCAACCCACAGAACACAAACGATCGAGCTCAAACTCACATCCTCCATAGTGGCCACCGCTCATCCGGCGATCAAAAATAGAAGGCGGCGCTGTCCAGATCGTTTCCCGAAGAGCTCACGGCCGCCGGAGCCTGAGACCGTCCACCTGACCCCATGGGACCTGCAGCAGCTCCTCGTGGACTACGTCCAGAAGGGCGCCGAGTTCGTCCACGCCGTAGCGCCCGGGGTCACCGGCACGGTCTGCATCCCGCGTGTGGTCTGGTCCTTCTTCCCTCTCAACGGAATGGCCAGCACACCTGCAGCTCCATGCCCTTAGTGGACCAGACACGTGCCTCGCGCCGGATGTGCTCGCCAGGCTCGCCGTCGGTCTAGGAGGGCAGAGGTGATGGCGGCGGACTTGGATCCTGATGGCGAGGCCTCACTCCTGAATCCTGATGGCCTCGCCGTTGGAGGGAGCGTGGCGGTGGAGGTGCCCCGTCGCCGTCGGCTTGCACTTTTGAGTGTGTCATGTCTCCGGTTTGCATGTATCCAGTCAGTCGGTCAGTCAGTCAGTCAGTCAGTCGTGTCTGCAAGTTTCAATCGGTTTGTTGCTGTACTTCTGCTCTTCCATTTCAACGTTTGCTAGTATTGTTATTTCGACGTTCAATCTTGGCCGGAGCATGTGCATGCAATCGGAATGTCCTAGAGCTCATACCATGTGGCAGGTGCTACTCCAAGACGGTATGGGCTAACCTATAAATTCACTTCTCCCCTAAACTTGTGCGCCTGCACTTTCTGCATACAGGCCGGCCATCACACGTTTTATCTCTGGCACACTGCCCAAAATGTTCCATCCTTTGAGAGAAGTGGATTCTTTCTAAAAAAGTTTCAAAAGATGTGCTAATGATAAGCAAGAAGATTACGAAGCACAACATGAAGGGAAAAAAACTTCCTCCGGCCCTTTTTACTCTCCATATACATTTGACTTCGAACAAATCTTCTATGTGGAGTAAAAAAGACAAGAGGGAGTAATATTCTAGTACTGCATAAGACTTATATAGGAATCAAAATAGTCTTTTATTTTCTTTAAAAAATTGATTTTATTGAATTATTAAAACCCTTTCAATTCGAATAAGAGTTGAGGAAGAATTGCAATGAGAGAGAGAGAGAGAGAGAGAGGGAGCATATCTGGCCTGGATGGGGCGCAGGCGGGCTGCTTGTGAGTGTCGGGGCTAGTCGCTCCCTTTCTCGCTGGTGGTCATATCCGATCAGATTGGGGAACTTCTTCGTTGGGTGTTTGATCTGGGAGGATTTCTACTTCAAATATGACTATGATAGCACCAGCTGAACTAGCAAGGTTGCGGGATGTAGCCGGAAGACTCCACTGTGGGTTTTGGCGGCTTTCGCTTCAGTCAATTTGCCGGCGACGGTGCGACGCACAGGGTTGGTGGTGTAGCGGTGTGGTGGAATTTCTAGCCTAACACGCCTGTCATTGCTAGGATCACAGAAAAGTGGTGGAGACAACACATGATTGATTTACAGTTCCCTTTTTGTCACTTTCTTGAAGGTTAACATCGACATAACAATCCCAACTGTTAGCTATCCTGTTGACATCCTAATATTTCCAATACGACGAAATCAACCCAAATCCATTGCATAGGTCCGTAACAGCTCCACATCACCATCAGTCCAAACCGCTGTAGACTCTAAACTGAATATTTTTGAAGGCGTCGGCGGCAGTACCCTTGCTGCTTAACCGCTTCTATGACTCTAGTACACATTAGGAAACTCAGGGTACACATTACGCAATTACAATGTAATGCGAGAGAGAGAGAGAGGGAATGTCTCTCCAGTCTTAATTAGCAATATAATGCTACAAGCGTCATATGAGTATATATATATCGATTAGACATTGAGGGTTTTACTCTTCTTTTTCTAAAATAAAGCTCTCTTGCAACCTATCATCAACAGCTAATGCATAATAATTAGCATAGCAAACTGCCACACTTAGCATTTCTGAAATTTTGATTTTGCCACGAAATGGCAATTGTGATAATTGTCAAAAAGCTAATAGTGGCAAAAGAGAAATATCAGAATCTAGAGTGGCATATGAAAAATTGGCAAAAGCTAAAGTGGGAAAAACAAAAAATTTCCCTTTTCTAGAGTTAACAGCTTACATTAACTGTAAGTTTTACTATTTTTGGAGAGACAAAGGAAAGGTGCTGAGGTTAGGTGTGGACATGGAAAGACCAACAGAAAGGGAAGTCTGATGAAGCTCGCAACTTTGGCGTCCGGCGGCGGCGAGACCAAGCCGCACGTCCTCCTGCTCCGTCCGGTGGACGCGCCCTTCGCCGCCGCTCTGCGCGACCGCTTCCACGTCCTTGACCTGTACGCGCCGGGGCAGGCGCTCCCGGCCCTGGCCTTCGTCGCCGCGGCCGCCGCCGTGCCAGAGCCCCCGCGCGCCATGGTCATCTGGGGAGGCGTGCGCGTGGACGCCTCGTTCCTCGACGCCGCCCCCTCCCTCCGCTGCGTCGTCAGCACGGCCGCGGGGCTCGACCACATCGACCTGGCCGAGTGCGCGCGCCGCGGCGTCGCCGTCGCCAACTCCGGGGAGGTCTACTCCGCCGACGTGGCCGACTACGCCGTCGGCCTGCTTCTCGACGTGCTCCGGCGCGTGTCGGCGTCCGAGCGCTACGTCCGGCGCGGGTCCTGGCCGGCGCAGGGGGACTATCCTCTCGGATCTAAGGTCCGGTTCCTGCCTCCTGTTTGGCTTTCTGTAAACTGACATTATTATGTTTCTGATTCTCGAAGCTTGAGAGAAATTCAGAGCAGTTGCTTGGAGAGATTGAAACAAGAATTATTTTGAGTCGGAGCAGACCGTTCACAAACTGAATTAGGGGTTCACAGACTCTCAGACCCAGTTCAATTTTGTCAATTTCTGAAGGTTAACATGATGAGTACGTATCACAAACCCAACAGCTAGCTATCCTCTTAGACATCCTAATGTTTCCAATACCAAGCAACCCAAATCCATTGTGTCGTGCAGTCACACAGAGGGAAGTTAATTTTGTGAGTGAGCAGCTTCTATCCAAATTTATTTATGGCAAATGCACTTGTTACAGACGCTGAAGTGAATTATTTGAGAAGGCATTTGCAGCGGCATCTTTGCTGTTTAACCGCTTCTATGATTCTAGTACCGATTAAGAAACTCAGGTTGGAAATCGATGGAGATTACCTGCAGATAGAGGGAGCGGGTCAGGGGAGAGGGAATGTCTGTCCGGGTTCAGTTAGCAATTTAATGCTGCAAGCTTCATGAGGGTAATATCGATTAGTGTATAGATTACACATACTCCTTGTGAGATATGAACCAAAGGTATGAACCGAAGATATGACTTACACAAGCATGGAATTAACCAGCGCATTCATCCTGGGATGAACCGAAGGTTGTATTCTTCTGTATGTCCTCTGCTTCATCGTCAGAGGTTTAGTTGGTCTCTTTTTTTGTGTGTTGTCTAAGACCTATTGGCGTGCTACACTGCTCTACTGCTACTTCCTCAGAAAGCCATGTATTGCGCACTTTTTTTGTGCTCTCTTCATTCAGTAATTGGCACCATGTATGTCTATGGTGCAAAGACATGTTTTTTTTTCTTATTCCTTTGGCACTAAAAACTAATACAATGTTGTTGGTGTTATTTTAATGGTCTCAGCTTGGTGGTAAGCGTGTTGGCATCATCGGCTTGGGGAACATCGGCTCACGGGTTGCAAAGAGGCTTGAAGCTTTCGGCTGCGTCATCCACTACAACTCGAGAAAACCTAAGGATTCAGTCTCTTACAAATACTTCCCAAATGTCCATGATCTTGCTGCTGAATCTAACGTGCTCGTTGTCGCGTGCGCACTGAACAAGGCGACACTGCACATCGTGAACAAGGATGTGCTGGAGGCCCTAGGAAAGGACGGTGTGGTCGTCAACATCGGCCGAGGAGCAAACACCGACGAGGCAGAACTGGTCATTGCACTCAGGGAGGGGAAGATAGCAGGCGCAGGCCTTGACGTCTTCGAGCACGAGCCAAAGGTGCCGGCGGAGCTGTTCACCATGGAGAATGTGGTTCTGTCGCGCCACGTGGCGGTGTTGACGGAGGAGTCTAGGTCGGACCTGTGTCTGCACACCATTGGCAACCTTGAAGCCTTCTTCTCCGGTCAGCCATTGCTCACTCCGGTGCATGCTGATTCTCTAGCGCAGTGAGCGCAAGTTAGCAAAAGTGCACCACAACTTTTGTTGATTGCGGAGTATGTGCAGATGTGTGACACGGTGCCTGCTGCTCTATTTACACGGACACGCATTGCAGGAGCTGATACCAGTGAGGTCTCTGCTCACCATGAGAAAAGAGATACAGAAAATAGATGAACATGCAAGGCAAACCACTGCAGAAATCAGAAATAGTGCCGCCAAAAGTAGTGGAGTTGCTTCTTCTAGTACTACTCTCTGTTTAGCCTTCTGTTGCCATTGTACAATTTTTTTCACATGAACATTCAGAACACAAGAAGCAAATTTGTGCAGCATTCCTCTGGTTGGTAAAGTCATGAGCATATTATTTCTGCAGATTGCACTTCATTCAGGCCGATTGATCACAAGAGCACAAGAGTGGATGATCGCAGACCAATTTTATCCAATCAACCAATGGTGCTCTTGTTTCAGAGCTGCGCGGGGCTGAGCAAAGGCTCCCCTGCGAAGAAGGCTTCGAGGTTTGCGGCGACAAACCTTGGACGTTGATAGGCTCTCAAAGTGCGATTGCTTGACAAAAAGGTGGAGTATATCTTATTATTTCCATCCCAATAAATATCTCACTGTTTTAGCCTATTTGATGATTGTTCTTCAAATGTGGAAATGAAATGCCACCACGGGTGTTTTCACGAAGGCCGTTGTCATACGACTAGGCCCACACAGAGAACGTCCAACGCATCAACCACTGCCTGTGGCCATCAAATTAAATGTGAATAACCCGTCATCCTCTCTTTGAAATAAGTGGCGCCTCCGCTTCTGCGAGTCCTCTCTTTGAAATAAGGGGCGCTTCCGCTTCTGCGAGTGCTTCGAACAATTTTATCTTGTCCATATTACCGTATCTATAGAGTCAATAATTTCTTGGGAATTACTAAACTCATTCACTCCGTGCCGTTACTCAACGGTTTTCTTGTTGAGGTCTATCCCGTAGGGGTAGTCAAATTGGATCAATGCTTGATTCTTAGGTTTCATCAGAAACGTAATTGGTTACTTTCAATCATGTAGATCAACAGTTCATATATACCACAACGATCTCAACAATAAACAGGGTGTATGTAGCACAGAGGAAAGAAACGCGCCTACTCTTCTAGTACTTACAAACCTCATACAACAGAATAGAGTCCAAACTTGGGTGTAGCAGCAACAGTAGTAGATTATTTCATGACGACGATAAATGGAGAATGAATGATCATGCGCTGGCCTAGGCAGTGATGGGGACGCTATGGAGGACGACCGTCTCCACGGTGAGACCGGGGCCGAAGCCGAAGAGAACGCCCCAGTCCATTCCCTCGCCCGTTGTGGTGTGGCCATCCTCGGCAGAGCGTTTGCGCATCTCGTCCATGATGAAGAGCACGCAGGCGCTGGACATGTTGCCATATTCGGAGAGGACATGCCTGGTGGCGCGCATCCGTTCCTTGTTCAGGTTTACCTTCGCCTCCACCATGTCAAGGATTGCCGGCCCGCCGGGGTGCGCCATCCAGAAGACGGAGTTCCAGTCATCGATGCCAATTGGCTTGAAGGCGTCCTCTAGGGCGCGCTCGATGTTCTTGGAGATGAGCCCGGGCACATCCTTGAGGAGGTGGAAGGTGAGGCCAACCTCCCGGAGGTGTCCGTCGATGGCGCCCTCCGAGTCCGGTAGAATCGTCTGGCTCGCAGACACCAGCTGGAATAGGGGGCGCTCGACGGACTCATCGGGGTCCGCACCGACGATCACGGCGGCTGCACCGTCGCCGAAGAGCGCCTGACCCACCAGCGAGTCGAGGTGGGACTCGTGCGGGCCGCGGAAGGTGACCGCGGTGATCTCGGAGCAGACCACCAGCACGCGCGCGCCGCGGTTGTTCTCGGCGAGGTCCTTGGCAAGGCGAAGCACGGTGCCGCCGGCGAAGCAGCCCTGCTGGTACATCATGAGGCGCTTCACGGAGGGGCGCAGGCCGAGCATCTTGGTGAGCTGGTAGTCGGCGCCCGGCATGTCGACGCCGGAGGTGGTGCAGAAGACAAGGTGGGTGATCTTGGAGCGCGGCTGGCCCCACTCCTTGATGGCCTTCTGCGCCGCCGCCTTCCCGAGCTTGGGGACCTCCACGACGACGATGTCCTGGCGCGCGTCCAGGGAGGGCGCCATGTAGGCGCACATGTTGGGGTTGTCCTGCAGGATCTCCTCCGTCAGGTGCATGTACCTCTTCCTGATCTGGGACTTGTCACCTGAACATGAAATGAAGCATAGTTTGTTCGTTAGGTCGCGTGTCCATCGTCCGAGAGAAGTCATAAAAGAGACGGCAAAGAAGAATGGAATGGAATGGAATTGATTGAGCTTACACATCCTCTTGAACTTGTCCTTGAGGTCGGCCATGTGGTCGCTCTTGGTGATCTTGAAGTAGTAGTCCGGGTAGTCGGCCTGGTAGACGCAGTTTGCCGGCGTCGCCGTGCCGATGGCCAGCACCGTGGCCGGCCCCTCCGCCCGCTGCGCCTTCCTCACCTCCTCCACCGTCATCGTCGCCGCCATTGATCTACACGTACGTTACAAGCGGCTGATCGACTAGCTAGCTCAACAGTGGCCGGCTGGAGGCGGAGATGAGTGTGACAGATACTGGTGCGGTGTGGTGATACGGGTGTGGGGAAAGGGATATATACTCCTAGGCGGGAAGGGTTGGTAGGGGAAATGCGGAGAAGTGATTTGGTCAGCTGGACGGGAAGATGGAGGGCCACGAATGCCGGGGCAGGAGATGCATGGATGGCGCGTGTGCCACGTACGTCTACCGTCCGGTCGAGTGGGGGTTAGTTGGGTCGCTTGGCTTTGCGCCTCCCCGGTTGCACGCACTCGTGTGCTATCATCTGCCCAGACAGTTGCACGCACTCGTGCTTGATTCCCTCAGCTACTACCACAGCTATAGTAGGACTCGTGTGGCCGTCCGCATCACCAGCAGAACGACAATTGTATCTCCTGAAGGCCCGAGAATTGTATCTCCAGAACGATAATTATTATTTTTTTATTTTTATTTTTATGGGTGCCCGAATATTGATAGAATTCGAAATATTGATAAGGTATTATCAATAATATGGGTGGGGTAGACCCATACCCATAAATAAATAATAATAATAATAATAATAATAATAATAATAATAACAATAACAATAACAATAATAATAATAATAATAATAATAATAATAATAATAATAATAATAATAATGGTAGCAAGAATAATTATGCAACAAGCAGCCATGCAACATCCGTATCGGGAAAGATCAAGGAGTTAATTGAAGACAAGACCCTTCATCCAAGTTGCATGAAGACAATATTCAGCCATGCATGGATGACCCATATCAGGGTGCATGCAAGGCGTGGAAGTATAAATCATGGCAAGAGTTGCAATGAAGACAAGAGCTTCAGTCTGGACAAAATCATCTGTCAAGACAAAGATTCCAGTCAAGACAAAAGTTCCAGTCAAGACAAAATTCGCGGTCAAGACAAATATTCCAGTCTGGACAAAATTCTCAGTCTGGACAAAGTTCTCAGTCTAGACAAAAATATCAGTCTAGCATCGGAGTCACGCAAGGCTTGATGTCGCAAACACCGAGGCACTTCAACGGTGCATAAGGCGTGTCAAGCTACGAGATACCCCGGCTTCCAGCTATGACGCAGAAGAATAAAAGAGGGGAGCATCCAGCATCCCTCGCGCACTATAAAAGGAGGAGGACTGAGCGCTGACACTGAAAGTGCTAGTTATCGACTAGAGGGGGGGGGGGTGAATAGGCGATTTTTATCAAAGTCTTCAAAACGTGGAAGTTTCGAAGACAAACAATAGAAATGACCTAATTGATATGCAGCGGAAGATAAACTACAACGAGCAAGCCATAGTCAAGTATGCAATAATGTGAACGTACAAAGACTAATAGCAGCAAGGTAGTAAGGATCAGGATGGAAGATAGTACGAAGCCAATCAACGATAGTAGTCAAGCAATGAAGTCAAACAGATAAGACAAATAAGCAATGACTTCACGAAGACAAACTCAAAGTAAAGGAGGGAAGAGATAGAACCAGTCACTTGTTGAAGACACAGGATTTGTTGGACCAGTTCCAGTTGCTGTGACAACTGTACGTCTGGTTAGGGAGGCTGAGATTCAACTCAGAAGACCGCGTCTTCACCTTATTCCCCTTGAGCTAAGGACACACAGTCCTCGCCCAATCACTCTGGTAAGTCTTCAAGGTAGACTTCCGAACCTTCACAGACTTCGTTCACCGGCAATCCACAATGACTCTTGGATGCTCAGAACGCGACGCCTAACCGGCTGGAGGATACACAGTCCTCAAGTGTAATAAGTCTTCAGGTCACACAGACAGAAAGACTTCAGTGATGCCTAACACTCTTTGGCTCTGGGTGTTTGGGCTTTGTCCTCGCAAGGATTTCTCTCTCAAAGGCTTCGAGGTGGGTTGCTCTCAAAACGACAAAAGCCGTAAACTAACTCTGAGCAGCCACCAATTTATGGTGTAGGGGGTGGGCTATTTATAGCCACAAGGCAACCCGACCTGATATGTCCGAAATGACCCTGGGTCACTAAGGAACTGACACGTGTTCCAACGGTCAGATTTCAAACACACACGGCAACTTTACTTGGGCTACAAGCAAAGCTGACTCATCCAGCTCTGGATAAGATTTGCTCTCATTGTCTTCGCTCGAAGACATAGGATTTGGGTTGAGCATCACTTCAGTCACTCTGACTTTGTTCACTTGGACCCCACTTAACAGTACGGTGGTTCCTATGACTCAACAAAGAAGAAAAGGAAACAACGAAACAACTCAGTCTTCGCGCTCCATAGTCTTCACTCAATGTCTTCTCATGTCATAGTCTTCAGTGTGAATATCTTCACACACCACCATTGTCTTCAATGTCTTCATACATTTTTAGGGGTCATCTCCGGTAGGTAAACCGAATCAATGAGGGACACTACCTGCGTTATCCTGCAATTCTCACAAACGCATTAGTCCCTCAACCAACTTTGTCGTCAATACTCCAAAACCAACTAGGGGTGGCACTAGATGCACTTACAATCTCCCCCTTTTTGGTGATTGATGACAAACTGGTTGAAGTTTTCAACGGGAAAGAAGTATGTGAAATTGTAAAGGATAGGGTATTGTCTTCATAAGTGGCAAGGGCTCCCCCTGAAGATGTGCATATAAATAATTTGCTTTTGGAATGCAAATGCACATGGCAGGTTGTACTTGTGGAGATCCTCTTCAACTTATGAAGATAATTCATCATGCATGAAATGATATAACTAAGAGAATGACATGCATAATGAAAATGGACGTCTGCAGAATGATCTAAGTGCGGAAGTTATCATCGCACATGAAAGAGCAAATAAGTACCAGACGACCATCGAGTTTAAGTGTTACAACTCAAAGAACGAAATGTATCAAAAGCAAGAGTTGTAAACACTAGGCAAAAATATAAAGCAACTGCCCATATGAACCCGCTTGAAGACTATCAAACTCATACGCTTCTCCCCCTTTTGTCAGTAATGACCAAAAAGGTTTGAAGACATAGAGCATCTACTCGTCCTCAGGAGGAGTAGTTGAAGCAGCAGGGTTGTCGTTGTCGTTTGGCGGTGCAGCGAACTTGGTGCAGTGTTGATGCGTGCAGAAGTAGGGGGTGGTGACGTAGCATCGTCTTCATCATCGATCACATTGGCATTTACAGTTGCCGCGGAGGAAGAATAGTCAGAGTCTTCAAGAGATGGAGTTCTTTGTAGGACAGCATTCCGTGGAGGAGTGGAGTCAAACTTGAATCTTTCAGTGAAGCCATCATCTTGAAGATCTGCTTCAGCACTGAGCAGGGTCAAACTCTTCCATGATCGTCGACAAGTTTCGTGAGTGACAAATGCATTCTTGGTGGCAAGGTTTCGAATGCGATTTACATCCACCAAGAGGCTTTGCATCTGATGCTTGAGCCAAAAATGATGCTTATCTTGTTTCTGATGCAGGGCCACAAGAAGTTCTCGATCATTTAGGACCCGTGAGCGCTTCCGAGGCCTTTGAGCAATTGTGCTCTCAGTAGCTTCAGTTGGCGCACGATGAGGTAGACGAGTGTTTCCAGCCATCGGATAGACACGCGTGACAGCTTGGACTCCTTCCATAGGCTGAGTGAAGCTTTGATGTTCAGCATTTTGAAGACAAAGAGGCTTCTTGGCAGGTTCAGGGTATATGGCTTCAACTGACATATCAACCTCTGGTAGGAAGATCACATGATTGCGAGCAGAGGGTTGATAGTTGACAGCAGAATGTTGCTTAATGAGGCGCATGACCCATGGAGCATAGAATTTCAGGCCAAAAAGGTCAGATCCAGATGCAGCCAGTTGCCTGATGAAGAAATCTTGCGCATTGAAGCTGATGCCATTGAGGATGTAAAAGACCAATGTCTTCATGGCTCCTTCAAGTTTTGCAGCTGATGAATGTCCTTTGATAGGCCATAGAGTCCGCCTGATGATGTGATATATGGTGCGCGGCAGATACTCAAGGTCATCAACAAAGAACTCCTTTGGGTATTCAGCGTCATGAGGCAATGGCTTCATCATGCTCAACATCTGGCTCATGTTGGGTTCAGGCTTATGGAAGATGCTCTCCAGTGCATTGCGGTGGTTTTGACAACCAGGTTCATATAGCTCTCCGGGAGTGGATAGGCCTGTAAGCTCAATGATGTCAAGAGCTTTGGCTTCATGATGAACATTTCCTGTCATCCACTCGAGAACCCATGTCTTTGTATCTCTGTTATAACCGCGAATGTGGAGCGTAGCATAGAATTGAAGCAATAGTTCTTCATTCCAATGTTCTTTGTCTGTCACAAAGCTGAGCAGACCAGCATCACGAAAGCAGTCAAGTGCTTCTTCTAAGCATGGCAGTCCAGCAATGGCTTCAGTGTCGAGGCGCATATGAGGGAAAATGCGCCCTTGATCATACAGAACACAGGAGTAATAGCTTCGCTGCTGATGACTCCAGAAACGATCTGATGATATTCTTGGCTTTGTGTAGGGGTTCTTTGAGCTGTCAAAGAATGTGTTGTGGCTTTTGAAGCCATTTGCATTGAAGGACCCGACAGATGTGGCAGTACCTGGAAACCTTGGCAGTCTTGGCTTTGGCTTCTGGACCTGAGGCCTATGCTCAATGTGATAATCAAACTGAGGACCAGAGACAGTAGGCGGAGGGACCAGAACGGGCCATCTTACTGTGATTAGCTCGCCATGGTTGTATGCTTGCTCAATTGTATAGGGCCTTGGTGGCGGAACAGGAGCAGTGGCAGCAACAGTGGCTTCGGGCTGCACAACAGAAGCTTCAGGAGCATTTTCAGCATTGACTTCTGGTATGGTGCTTGGGACAGGCTCCACATTAGCTTCAGCCATGACTATGTCATCAGCTTCATTGGTGTTGGTGGTGGCAGCCTCAAGGTTTTCAACCTCCACTTGATGAGCTGGAGGGTCAGGCACAGACACGTTCACATCATGAACACTTCTTCAGGAATGGGGGGAGTAGGGACACGTTCTTCTTGAAGTTCGTCATCGGCTGATGCAGCCGGATTGTCTTCAGCAGCTGGGGCTTCAGACACGGAGACATTCACAGTTGGAGTGGCTTCTGAAAACACTTGACGTGCAACAGGTTGATGGTGCACTTCTCCTTCTGGAACGCTCGGAAGAGGGACTTGAGGCCTTGGTCCTTTGCGAAGCCTTTGTAATACAGGCGACGCCTTTGGAGATGGAGTAGGCAGGTCCTCATCCTCTTCAACTTGCACGGATGGTGTGACTTGTTGTTGTTGGGGAGTACTGGGGGAGTCTTGTTGTTGCGGGCGATCAGCCCATGAAGCATCCTGAGCAATTGGCATCAGAGGACGACCAATGCTGATGATTTCTCTGTTCGTAAGAACAGGCGATGATACCACATTGTATTCAATTTGAGGAAGAACTTCATCATCTTCAACATTGTCATGGTGACCAATGTCTTCAGCAGTGATGGGATCAACTGCTGGAATCTCTTCAGCTTCAGGAGCCTCTGTGGAAGCAGGCTCATGAATAGTCATTTGAAGTTCTTGGGTTGCAGATGCAGGACGAACCACTGAGATGGGTTCAACAACAAGGGGCTCTGTGGGAGCAACCCAATTTTTCTTGGTCTTGCGCTTCTTCTTGGAGGGAGCAGCATCAGAGGCTTCTGAGGTTTTCCGTTTTCTGGCTTCAGCCTCTGCAGCCCTCGTCTTCTTCTGTTCTGAAGCGGTTGACGTGACTTTTGGCTTCGAGCCAGTCATGCTGCTTGGGAAGACAATGCGAGGTTCATCTTGCCTTGAAGGTGCAGATTGGACAGTCGATTTCTTCTTCTTTGCAGCCATCCTGGGGGTCGATGCCAGGACGACCAAGAGCCTTGCACTTCCCAGCCTCATTGTAGGCAAGCACACACTTGTCAGCCAGATTTTTCATGCGCTCTCTGGAGCCTCGAGCTTCTTCACGCTTCTTGTGAAAGGCTTCTTTGAGCTCGTGCAGCATGATCTTGAAGTTCTTGACATCTTGCACGTTGAGCGTGGCCACATGCTTCTTGAACTGAGCCTTTTCATAGTCACTCTTGTGCTTCAGTTCGACGATGCACTGAGCAATAGGTAGCTCAGAAGCAATGGCGCCATTGAAGGCGACGTTGAGGCCAATTGGAAGTTGCAAGTCATCAAAGCTGAGATTTGGTGTGTCAAACCACTCATCAATGAAGTTATGGATGATTGCCACGTCAAAAAGAGGCAAGTTGTTGAAGATCTCAGCTTCTTCCTTGCTCTTGATCAGTTGCTCAAGAGCATCATCTGCAAGATCGTCATCGCTGGACAGATCAATGTGCTCTTCACGCAGAATAGCAGCAGGAGTCAATGTCTGATCAGTACTCTTGATGATTTTGTTTTTCTTCTCCGTCTTCTTGGAGATGCGTGAAAGATCTTCAGACTGCACACTGTCTTCAGGAGGTGCAGTGGCCAGTGGCTTCACACGAGAAGCTTTTGGAGGTGCAGCTGATGTTGAAGCCTTAATTTTCTTTGGCTTCTGCGGCCTTGGAGGAGGAGCTGGGGCTTCATCAGAATCAGCATCATTATCAGAATGATCGACTTTGGCACCTTGCACCAAGATGTAAGAGATGAGGCCATCAAAGTTTGAAAAGGGGCCAATTCTATTTTCTTCCGCTTCACGTGTGCCATCAGCACGGGGAGCAGAGGGACCAGGATTGAAGTCTAATCCCCATGACTTCTTGTTTTCCTTTGCCGATGCCTTTGCATACTGGAAGTTGCGCTTGAAGAGATTATCGTCACGACACCAGAGCAATGATGATGGGTCGGCATTTCAGGCTGTGGTCCACGGACCATACAAGGATAGAATTCTTGTGCAATGGCTTCAGCTTTGTTCTTGGGGGAAGGCCTCGATAGAGAATATCACCCCAAGGACTCTTGATAGCATTCTTCTCAGCGTACTCCTGGGTCACGAATTTGTACTTGAACCATTGTTTAGCCCAATAGCGTCGAATCCATTGGATTCGTGTCTTGCGCTGATTATAATCCTCTTCAGGATCTGTTTTGTAGATTTCTGCAAGATCATCAGGCAGATCCTTTGATGTTCCCCCTCGACGCTGTCTGCCACCCTTCCTTACAGATTTCTCCGTAGCCATGAACTTCAAACTGAATGGTTTCAATATGTTCAAAGGCTTCAAAGGCTTTCGCTTGCTGGTCAGACAGGAACTGGCTTCGGGAGATTCAATGTGTTGCTGTAAGAATTCTGCAAACGAATGCAGACTATGAGAACCTAGGGATTCTCCCACGGACATGTACCTGTGACAGCATTAGAGATGCGAGGGAAGGGGAAGAGGTCATATGCATTCTCAGAAGATTTTGAAGATAAATCAGTTTGAAGACATTGACCTCATGTTGCGAAGACATTCACTTATATGTTGAGAGTCGGTTCCAGATTTGTACGAATCCGTGAATAAGTACAAGTGAGGAATCTAACTAGATATGAAGCTTAAGTGAATATACTAGGCAGTATGAGATGCAGACAGAGTAGATCTAATTTTGTATAGACAGAAACCAATTTTGGTAAATTGGATGAATCATTGAGGATCAAAAAGATGGTAAAAATAGAGTTATATTTACCACACGATGAACTGCTAGATGGGATGAATAGGAGACCGAGCAGTTCAATCCACCGTGCCCTAACTTGGCGACGGAGGACACCTACGGCGGCGGCGGAGAGGACGATGCCCGCGGCCGGCGTGAGGACGGCGTCGGAGAAGTCGCGGCAGCTAAGCGCTTCGTCGCCGGCGTCGTCGAGAGCTAGCGGTGGCGCTAGGGTTTTGACGAGGTGGAGAGGTGGAAGAAGGTTTTCTTGACCGCAGGGGGCACGTATTTATAAGAAGGTGTGCGGCACAGCGCAATTACGCAGGTGCCCCTGCCTGTTCACATCTGAGGGACACGTGGCAAGCATGCAACATACTCAGAGTTGTCCCACGTTCCCACGCCCGCCAAGTTTGTCGGATGGTCGTTCCGGCTTCTCCAGATTTCAACAATAAAGATGAATCATTTAAAAGGACTTGATGTTTGTCTCTGTGTCTTCTGCTGACAAGGATGCAGAGAAGACATTTGACAGTTTCAATAGAATGCATATGATTTGGACAGATAGAGTTTGAGATAGAAAGCATAGAAAGATTAGGGTCCGATCACATTCACTTAGTTCAAAAGATTCAACAGTGTAGACATAGCTATAAGTGAATGCTGTAGAGGACAGAAAACTAGTATATATATATGGGAAAGCAATCAACTCAACATAGTGAAGTAATTCATGAAGATAAGTTGAAAGTTGAAGACAAATCAAATGCGAATGTATTCAACAATAACGCCATGAGTGAAACACTTCAAACCAAGAAATTTGGTGGTGGCGTTACCCACCGTATAGGAAGTAGTAGACCCAGACACGGCGCACAATTATCGTGGCGCTCCGAAGTCAAATTACAAGTTAATGTATTCACACTTAGAATGTAAGTCTTCGTTGATTGAAGATATACTTTACTTCGTGTGTTGCACATCTAAGTCATCAACATGCATAAGTGTTAGGATGTGTGCCTGATCACAGGACATTTGAGGATTCCAAGATATTTAGCTCACACCGTAACTTGCAAAACCTTTTCTCATCCAAGGGCTTTGTGAAGATATCTGCCAGTTGCTCATCAGTGTTGACGTGAATGATGTCAATATCTTTCTTCATGACATGATCTCTGAGGAAGTGATGACGAATTTCAATGTGCTTTGTCTTCGAGTGCTGAACTGGATTGTCGGCAATCTTGACGGCGCTTTCGTTGTCGCAAAAGAGAGGGACTTGCTTCAGATTGATGCCATAGTCCTTGAGAGTTTGCTTCATCCACAGAAGCTGAGCACAACAAGATCCAACAGCAATATATTCATATTCAGCAGTTGAGAGTGATACACAGTTTTGCTTCTTTGAAGACCAACAGACAAGTGATCGTCCCAGAAAGTGACATGTTCCTGATGTAGATTTGTGATCCACCTTGTCACCAGCATAATCAGCATCCTAGAATCCAACCAGATCAAATCTTGAGCCCTTTGGATACCATAATCCGAGTGTTGGGGTGTAAGCCAAATATCTAAGAATTCGCTTCACAGCTAAGTGATGCGATTCCTTTGGTGCCGCTTGGAATCGAGCACACATGCAAACACTAAGCATAATATCTGGCCTAGATGCACATAGGTAAAGTAAAGAACCAATCATGGAGCGGTATACCTTTTGATCGAACTCTTTACCATTGTCGTCGGGACCAAGATGATGTTTGGCTGGCATTGGCGTCGTGTAACCTTTGCAATCTTGCATGCCGAACTTCTTCAGACATTCTTTGAGATATTTTTCTTGAGAAATGAAGATGCCATTTCTTTGCTGACGAATTTGAAGACCAAGGAAGAACTTCAGCTCACCCATCATGGACATCTGATATTGCTCTTGCATCATGTATCCAAACTCATCACTATACTTCTGGTTGGTGCAGCCGAAGATTATGTCATCCACATATATTTGGCATACAAACAGTTCACCATCATATGTCTTCGTGAAGAGTGTGGGATCTAGGGATCCTGGTTTGAAGCCTTTGCTCTTCAGGAAGTCTTTGATTGTATCATACCAAGCGCGAGGAGCTTGTTTGAGGCCATACAGTGCTTTGTTTAGTTTGTACACCATATCAGGATGTTTTGGATCTTCAAAGCCAGGTGGTTGAGCAACATACACTTCTTCTTCAATCTTTCCATTGAGGAAAGCACTCTTCACATCCATTTGATATAGCAAGATGTTGTGGTGATTAGCATAGGCTAGCAGTATGCGAATAGCTTCAAGCCTAGCCACCGGAGCAAATGTTTCATCGAAGTCAATTCCTTCAACTTGAGTATATCCTTGAGCCACAATACGTGCTTTGTTTCTGACGACTTGACCATGCTCATCTTGTTTGTTCCGATATATCCATTTAGTGCCAATAATGTTATGTTTGCGAGGGTCAGGGCGCTTGACAAGTTCCCAAACATTATTCAGCTTGAACTGTTGAAGTTCTTCTTGCATGGCTTGAATCCATTCAGGTTCCATAAAGGCTTCAGCAACTTTCTTGGGTTCAGATATTGATACAAATGAAAAGTGCCCACAGAAATTTGCTAACTGTGTTGCTCTTGAGCGAGTAAGCGGACCAGGTGCATTGATGCTATCAATTATCTTCTCAATTTGTACTTCATTTGCAACACGAGGATGAACTGGACGAAGCCCTTGCTCATGCTGATCATTGTCATCATTGGGAGGATTGTCTTTGGTCTGAGCATTGTCTTCAGGTTGGTTTGGTGCAGAAATGATAAGTTCCTCTTCAGGCTGTGCTTCAGAGGGCATGATTTCACCAGTTCCCATCAGCTTGATAGATTCGCTGGAAGGAGCTTCATCTAATGTGCTTGGCAGGAGCTCTCGTTGTGAACCATTGGTTTCATCAAATCGCACGTCCACAGTTTCAACGATTTTGTAGTGGAAGAGGTTGAAGACTCTGTAAGAGTGTGAATCCTTTCCATAACCGAGCATGAAGCCTTCGTGAGCTTTGGGTTCAAATTTTGACTTGTGATGGGGATCCTTGATCCAGCACCTAGCACCAAAGACTCTGAAGTAGCTGACAATTCACTTCTTGCCAGTAAGGAGCTCATAGGATGTTTTGCCCAGAAGCTTGTGGATGTAAACACGGTTGATGATGTGACATGCTGTATCAATAGCTTCAGGCCAGAACTTTCTTGGTGTCTTGTACTCGTCGAGCATTGTTCGAGCCATCTCAATGAGCGTTCTGTTCTTGCGCTCAACAATGCCATTTTGCTGAGGTGTGTATGGAGCAGAAAACTCATGAGTGATTCCCATTGTATCCAGATAGAGATCAAGCTTGGCGTTCTTGAATTCAGTGCCGTTATCACTTTTGATATGCTTGATCTTGACGCCATAGTTGTTCATTGCTTGACTGGCGAATCGTCTGAAGACATCTTGTACTTCAGTCTTGTAGAGAATTATGTGCACCCATGTATATCTTGAGTAGTCATCAACAATGACGAAGCCATAGAGACAAGCTGTTGTTGTGAGGGTAGAGTAGTGAGTAGGGCCAAATAAGTCCATGTGCAACAGCTCAAAGGGTTGAGATGTCGTCATGATTGTCTTCGAGGGGTGCTTGGCCCTCGTCATCTTTCCATCTTCGCAGGCACCACACAAATGATCTTTCTTGAACTTGACACCTTCGATGCCTATGACATGCTTCTTCTTGACGAGAGTGTGTAAGTTCCTCATGCCAGCATGCCCCAGCCTTCGATGCCAGAGCCAGCATTCTGAAGCTTTTCCAAGAAGACATATGGCAAGCTGTGGACCTGCTGAGAAATCTACCATGTATAGATCACCTTTTCTATACCCTTCGAAGACTAGAGACTTGTCAGATTCCATTAGTACAAGGCAACGATATTTTCCAAATATCACAATCATGTTTAAGTCACAAAGCATTGAGACAGACATTAAGTTGAATCCAAGGGATTCAACAAGCATCACTTTATCCATGTGTTGATCCTTTGAGATTGCAACTCTACCTAGACCCAATACCTTGCCTTTACCGGTGTCAGCAAATGTGATTTGACTCTTGTCGGATGGACGTAAGGTTGAGTCCATGAGAAGACTTCGATCACCAGTCATATGATTAGTGCATCCGCTGTCCATAATCCATTCTGAAGCACGAGGTGTCATACCCTACAGTGCAGTTAGGAGGATAGGCTTCACAAGGTATGTTGTGAAGCATAAGCATTTGACGCACACTTGGATTATCACAGCTTAGATGAAAGTTAGCACACGGTATGACAGGTAAGCGATTCATATGTGGAATACATAGTAAGTCATTTTATCATGCGTCCCTTTGTGTTTTAGGTCCCCAACAATAATATCAGACGCCTTTGATTGCTGGCTGGAGACCATATTCTGCAAAAGAGAGTTAATTATTCTTCACCACCCACATCTTCTGGGGTGGCTTAGAAGCAATGAGTCTAAGTGCAGCATCTGAGAATTTCGGCTTTGAAGCCCTAGCAAATAGCCTTGCAGGAGATGAACGATACTCATATGAATAAGCATAAAAGTTCTTAGTCCTATGAACATGGCGGTTTGAGGACACACGTTCATATTCATAAGTTTGAGTACTATTTCCCTGCAAAACATTGGCGTTAGGGTGACTCAAGTGAGTCCTGTATTCGTATGAAGCCGTTGGACCATATGATGCCTTTGGTTTGGGGTTTGTCTTGTTCCCAGGTGGTGTCATGATGACATTCACTGGAAGATTCTTAAGACAACTTTTGGGAACCCAGAACTTCTTCATAGGTGGTCCATTCCTGCAGTTAGTACCAATATACCTGGCAAACACTTCACCATTCTAATTTTTGAACAGTTTATAGTTTGCATCAAAGGATTCATCAATGATAATAGGATTAGCACAGGTAAAGCCAGATAAAGTGGATGGATCCACTGAAGGTTCCTTTGCAGCAACCCATGTGGTTTTGGGATACTGCTCAGGCTTCCAGTTGGAACCATCAGCATTCATTTTCCTCTCGAACCCAACACCCTCTTTCCTAGGGTTTCGGTTCAGAATCTTCTTTTTGAGGACATCACAAAGTGTCTGATGCCCTTTCAGACTTTTATACATCCCTGTTTCAAGCAATGTCTTCAACCTAGCATTTTCATCAGCAATAGTAGTGGTATCCTCAGTAGAGGGGTTAGTTTCCACATCAGTAGTTGAAGACAAAGCAACAGTAGCAGCATTGGAACATTCAGCAACAGAGGCAGCGTTATCACGCTCAATGCATTTTAAACATGGTGGTTCAAATCCATCCTGAGCGGAACTGATCTGTTGAGCGCGAAATGACTCATTCTCTTTTTGAAGATCTTCATGAGTCGCTTTCAATTTCTCAAACTCTTGCTTCCTTTGAAGATAATCATAGGAGAGCTTTTCATAAGTGGTTGAGAGCGTCTGATGAAGACTTTCAAGTTCTTGGTACTTAGCATGAAGATTTTTTATGACTTCAACTAAGGACTGTGAACGTGTCATTTCCGCGTCCAACAGGTCGTCGCTTTTGTCTAACAGTTTTTGAGTATGTTCCATAGCCCTTTGTTGTTCAGTAGCAATTTTAGCAAGTGTTTTGTAGCTGGGTTTAGATTCACAATCAGAGTCATCTTCACTTGATGTTTGAAAGTAAGCATCGCGTGATTTTACCTTGGCACCGCATGCCATGAAGCAGTAGGTGGGAGCAGGATAGTCCATGTCAACAGCTTCAGCGTTGGTGTGGAAGTCATTGTCTTCAGTGTTGAAGATGGACTTGGCAACATAGGCTGTGGCTAGAGCCAGACTTGCAATGCCAGGGTCGGACTCTTCTTCAGACTCCACCTCCACCTTCTCAGAAGCAGACTCCTCCTCTGAATCCATTTCCTTGCCAACAAAAGCACGAGCCTTTCCAGATTAGCTCTTCTTATGTGATGAAGACCTTGATGAGGACTTAGAAGAAGACTTTGAAGATTTCTTCTTCTTCTTGTCATCAGAATTATATTCCTTGCTCTTCTTCTTCTTGTTCTTCTCATTGTCCCACTGAGGACACTTAGAGATAGTGTCCAGGTTTCTTGCACTTGTGACATGTTCTCTTCTTGTTGTCATGAGTGGAGGCTTCATCATTTCTTGAGCTAGATCGTGAAGACTTTCTGAAGCCCTTCTTCTTGGTGAACCTCTGGAACTTCTTCACAAGCATGGCAAGTTCCTTTCCAATGTCTTCAGGATCTTCAGAACCGCAGTCAGATTTTCTTCAGATGAGGAAACCACTTTTGCCTTCAAGGCGCGAGTTCGGCCATAATTGGGACCATAGATATCTCTTTTCTCAGAAAGCTGGAACTCATGTGTGTTGAGCCTCTCAAGTATATCAAACAGATCGAGTGTCTTGGAGTCAGGACGTTCTTGTATTATGAGGGCAAGGGTGTCAAAGGAGCTGTCAAGTGATCTTAGTAGTGTCTTGACGATTTCATGCTTGGTGATCTTAGTGGCGCCAAGAGCCTGAAGCTCATTTGTGATGTCGGTGAGGCAATCAAACGTGAGCTGGACATTTTCATTGTCGTTTCTCTTGAAGCGGTTGAAGAGATTGCGAAGAACACTGATCCTCTGGTCTCTATGTGTAGAGACACCTTCGTTGACCTTGGATAGCCAGTCCCAGACTAGCTTTGACGTTTCCAGAGCACTCACACGGCCATACTGTCATTTGGTCAGATGACCACAGATGATGTTCTTTGCAGTGGAGTCCAGTTGAATGAACTTCTTGACATCACCAGGGGTGACACCTTCACCAGTTTTTGGAACGCCGTTCTTGACGACATACCAGAGGTCGACATCAATGGCTGCAAGATGCATGCGCATCTTATTCTTCCAGTAGGGATATTCAGTTCCATCGAACACGGGGCAAGCAACGGAGACTTTGATTATCCCTGCAGTCGACATAGCTAAACTCCAGGTGGTTAAACCGAATCACACAGAACAAGGGAGTACCTTGCTCTGATACCAATTGAAAGTGCTAGTTATCGACTAGAGGGGGGGGGTGAATAGGTGATTTTTATCAAAGTCTTCAAAACATGGAAGTTTCAAAGACAAACAATAGAAATGACATAATTGATATGCAGCGGAAGATAAACTACAACGAGCAAGCCATAGTCAAGTATGCAATAGTGTGAACGCACAAAAACTAATAGCAGCAAGGTAGTAAGGATCAGGATGGAAGATAGTATGAAGCCAATCAACGATAGTAGTCAAGCGATGAAGTCAAACAGATAAGACAAATAAGCAATGACTTCACGAAGACAAACTCAAAGTAAAGGAGGGAAGGGATAGAACCAGTCACTTGTTGAAGACACAGGATTTGTTGGACCAGTTCCAGTTGCTGTGAAACTGTACGTCTGGTTAGGGAGGCTGAGATTCAACTCAGAAGACCGCGTCTTCACGTTATTCCCCTTGAGCTAAGGACACACAGTCCTCGCCCAATCACTCTGGTAAGTCTTCAAGGTAGACTTCCAAACCTTCACAGACTTCGTTCACCGGCGATCCAAAATGACTCTTGGATGCTCAGAACGTGATGCCTAACCGGCTGGAGGATACACAGTCCTCAAGTGTAATAAGTCTTCAGGTCACACAGACAGAAAGACTTCAGTGATGCCTAACACTCTTTGGCTCTGGGTGTTTGGGCTTTGTCCTCGCAAGGATTTCTCTCTCAAAGACTTCAAGGTGGGTTGCTCTCAAAACGACAGAAGCTGTAAACTAACAAGAGAACGACGAGGTTACGCGCGCCCTGGGAAATCCTGAACACCCGGGAAGAACACGAGGCATGGGCGTTATTCCCTGGTATGAGGGATTTTCGGACTGGAATGACGACTACAGGTCCCGTGCAAGAAAGAATATGAAGGAAGAGAAGAAGAGGAAGTTGGAGGAGGAGCAGAGGAAGCAGGACACAGAACACCTTCAAGGCCTAGAAGAAAGGCACGCAGACCTGGCACTCAAATTCCAGCAGTAGCAGCAGCAGATCGACTCACTTAGCCAGGAAAGGGGGTCTCAGCAGCGGCAGCAGCAAGCGGATGATCGTCCAGCATTGGATAGCACCGTCCCATCCATGCCGAGAAGCAGCGTTGGTTCTGCCCTGGGCGATACACTGCTGGATACATACCCTGTGGATGACATCATAGAGAACACTAACTGTGAGCTACACTCCAAAATGAAGAACATATCCATGAAGGTGGCGGACGACGTTGCTTTTCCAGTTACCCCCGAAGCAACCTACCATTGCATCCCGATTACAGAGGGCTATGCTCATGTCATGGTTGATGAAGTGGTGGACCCATATTCGGGGCTAACGCTTGAAATTCCTGGAGGTGAAGACGAGCGCACACTGGGAGAGGCCATACATCGTATCATCCTATGGAGAAAGGATTGCATCATCTTTCGAAGTCCACCGACACCGCGTCGTCTGTCGACTCCTCCTCGAAGTCCGCCACCGAGTCAGCAGACTCTCGCTCCTCCAAGTCCACGAACGCGTCAGACGACTCCTCCTTGAAGTCCACCACCTCCTCCAAGTCCCCGAACGCGTGAGCTAACTCCTCCGGTTTCAAGTCCGGCACAGCGTCATGCCACTTCTCCAGTTTCAAGTCCAGCACCGTGTCAGGCCACACCTCCTTCTTCAAGTCTGGCACATCATCAGGCCACTTCTCCTGGTCCAACTCCACGTCAGCCGTCTCAGCAATCGCAGAAGAGACATGCCGCAGCTTTAGTGCGTAGCAGTACGAGTCGAGGTAGTTCAGGAAGTATAGGCGAAGACAAGAGATATAAATATGGTCCAAGCCTCGCTCCTCTTCCTCAGAGGCCTTACGACATGACTAAGGAGCAAAACTCAGCCATAGTGCAAGCCCAAGTGGACGCCCATTTTGGACCGAAACCGGCACCGCCGCCAAAGGAGAAAGTGCCTGAGAAAGTAATCGACCACTTCATTCGTATGGCTAGAGAACCAGCTCCCAAGCCTGTTGACTCGGACTATGAGCGCCAAATCAGGAAACTACATCGAGAACGGCTAAAGAAGGAAGCAAACTCGAGCTCGAGCCAACAAGCAGCTGGCAAAAAATGCGGGAAAACCGTTCCCCAGTTGGGAGAACAGGCGGCGCAAGCGATCCCCCCGCTTGTTGTGCCAACAACACATGAGAGGAGTAGTACGCGCAAATATTATTGTGGTCAAACCGTTAGCGTTCCCCAGCATGGCGATGTGGTAATAACGGAGGATCATATAATGCAGGCTCAAATGCTCAATATCTCTGTTGGACAACTCCTCGAAATCGAGCCCATGCCTACGCTTAGAGAATCGGAAATAGCATGGAAATATGTCCGGGGCCAACCTTTGGTCCATCCAGACAAGGTCAAGGACCTCCCAACGAGAATGTATCAATTGCATCAATGGTACATGAACATTACCAAGATTTCCAATCGAGAGTCCCTCATGGTGAATGTCAAGCATGAGCATTATTACCATGAGAAAGCTCTGGCCATTGAGTATCCAGAACTATTTCAGTTATACAATCAAGACGCACTCGACAAGTCTATCGTCAGTTGCTATTGTCTGTAAGTGATTTCTTTCTGTAATTTAAGTCTCAAGCTAGTTATGTAGTGATAATTTTGAGCAATCATTACATGTAATTGTCCTCACCATATTCTTTTTCTGTGGTATTATATGCAGTATGAAGATGTATGAAATGAAAAAAGTTGGACGCTATGGCGTTGGGTTCATTGACCCAAATACCATTAATGAGGACATATGGCAGATTGAATATTGTCAAGATGCTGTAGAGGAAAACATGCTAGAGTTCTTGAAGCGCCTCAATAGCAATGAAGATATACTACTTCCTTACAACTTCCCGTGAGTCACACTGTCTTGTACTACAAATTCTGTTTTTTGCTTACTAGCTAGCTAGATGTTAATAATTAAGACATGCAAACGTGTGCGTATGCAGTTGGCACTGGGTCTTGTTAGACATTAAAGTTGAGGAAGGAAAAGTTGAATTACTGGACTCACTAACTAAAGAAGATAAAGACTACACCATCGTGAAGGGGATAGTCAATAGGTAATTTCAATCATTATTAACTATATCTCGGCCTATTAATTATTAGTTCGTCATTTCCTGATATGAACTATTTAATAACCCCTTTATTAATTTTCTTTGCCGGCGGGCAGGGCATGGGCAAAGTTCATTAAGGCTACCATCTCTTTAATTCTTGTTTCAATATCATTAATTAATTATCATGCTTGATTAATCACTATTTGATTCAATTCCATTCTCGTAAAGGCCCTGAAGCAGGCGCCGGGGAATAATCTGTGTGCATTCTACGTCTGCGAGAACATTCGCATGATGACGTGCGAAAGGAGCAGATCTAATAGACATGACTGGGTACGTTTGTCAGAACACTATTCACACCATTATCGATATCTAGTCACACAACTAACGCACATGCATATTGATCTCCTTCTTAACAGTTCAGATCGGTGCGGGATATGCTCCTACCATCGGACCGCATACTAGCACTTCAAGAGGAAATAGCCGATTTTTTGCTCGACCAGGTCATAGATCCCAAAGGAGAATACTATTACCCACTACCGCCCCCATGAACCACTGTCATCGTGCTCCGGAGGCATCAAAGACAACATATGTAGGAGAAATTGTATATGTATATACATGTGTATGTGTGAATAATTAATGGTGTTGGTTTGTGAGACATTCGATGATATATGTATATATATATATGCGGTTCTACGTACGAGAAAATCTATTTATATATATGCATAACGTGTACAATTTGTAGTATCGTGAAATACCAGCAAAAAAAATTGAATGGAAAATAAATCAACCCCCCCCCCAAATATTTAGTACCGGTTGGTGTTACCAACCGGTACTAATGCCCTACGCGCACCTGGGCCTGGCTCGTGCCACGTGGTGGCACTTTAGCGCCGGTTCGTGACGAACCGGTACTAAAAGGGGGGGGGGGGGGCTTTAGTCCCCACTCTTTAGTGCCGGTTGGCGAACCGGCACTAAAGGCCGTTACAAACCGGCACTAAAGGCCGGTTCTGCACTAGTGAGTTTCGGGTTTCACTTGGTTTTTATATTATGAATTTATGAAATGAGTTCTTACGCTAGGGATCCTATAGGAGAAACCTCTGTCTGTAGTTCTCTGTTTAGCCGATGTGTGGCATTTGAATGAGAACCTTGTGGCCGTAGAGAAGTGTTCCCTTCGGGTAGAACTGCCTGGGAAGACGGTAGGAATTCATCAAATAAATTTGTAATATAAACATCAAGTGAAAGAACTTAGCTGCTTTTGAAGCAACATAGTGATGAATACGGAGAGTACCGAGTAGGATTAACACAACTGCTGCGTACCCGTAGGCTGTCTCGTTGGCTTCGTTAACCCGTAAAAGATCCTGCATATTAATAAAGATTAGTTAATTAAATAATTTCAAAAAAATTAAATTACCTAAGCACTTAATAATCTCGTACTTTAAATATTGTAGAAATTAAAAGTTTTTAATAATTTAATTTATTATATTTTGTGTGTTGGTATCTCAGCCAGAGTTTTAATCATTGAAAGACTAAAGTATTTAAATTTAAAATTAGTACAGGTAGACTGATCTCTACCAAAGAAAATATTAGCATACGGTGCAGAATAAATCCTTCTGAAGAACATACATGGCATACTACTCATAGCCAACTAAATTTAATTGTCGACCTCATTCATAACTTTTATATAACTTGGGGGAAAAGACAAGATAATTTAGACCAAAAATTTGAAAGTCTGTTAAAAGAACACAATAAGTTAGTAGAAAAATACACATGCTTGAATAATAAAATTGATCTAGTTCTATAGAAATTAGAAGAATCGAAAGGTAGAAACCTTATAATTTGTAAGAACAACGACTATATTAAAGAAGAAGTTTTATCCATAGGTAAGAATCTAAGTAGTGTTGTAAATAAGAATAAAGATTCATTATCAGGTGCTGAAATTGTTGGAAATATGCCCTAGAGGCAATAATAAAAGTATTATTATTATATTTCCTTGTTCATGATAATTGTCTTTTATTCATGCTATAACTGTATTATTCGGAAATCGTAATACACGTGTGAATACATAGACCACAATATGTCCCTAGTGAGCCTCTAGTTGACTAGCTCGTTGTGATCAACAGATAGTCATGGTTTCCTGGCTATGGACATTGGATGTCGTTGATAACGGGATCACATCATTAGGAGAATGATGTGATGGACAAGACCCAATCCTAAGACTAGCACAAAAGATCGTGTAGTTCATTTGCTAGAGCTTTGCCAATGTCAAGTATCTCTTCCTTTGACCATGAGATCGTGTAACTCCTGGATACCGTAGGAGTGCCTTGGGTGTATCAAACGTCACAACGTAACTGGGTGACTATAAAGATGCACTACAGGCATCTCCGAAAGTATCTATTGTTTTATGCGGATCGAGACTGGGATTTGTCACTCCGTGTAAACGGAGAGGTATCTCTGGGCCCACTCGGTAGGACATCATCATATGCGCAATGTGACCAAGGAGTTGATCACGGGATGATGTGTTACGGAACGAGTAAAGTGACTTGCCGGTAACAAGATTGAACAAGGTATCGGTATACCGACGATCGAATCTCGGGCAAGTAAAATACCGCCTGACAAAGGGAATTGTATACGGGATCGATTGAGTCCTTGACATCGTGGTTCATCCGATGAGATCATCGTGGAACATGTGGGAGCCATCATGGGTATCCAGATCCCGCTGTTGGTTATTGACCGGAGAATGTCTCGGTCATGTCTGCATGTCTCCCGAACCCGTAGGGTCTACACACTTAAGGTTCGATGACGCTAGGGTTATAAAGGAAGCTTGTATGTGGTTACCGAATGTTGTTCGGAGTCCCGGATGAGATCCCGGACGTCATGAGGAGTTCCGGAATGGTCCGGAGGTAAAGATTTATATATGGGAAGTCCTGTTTTGGTCACCGGAAAAGTTTCGGGCGATATCGGTATTGTACCGGGACCACCGGGAGGGTCCCGGAGGTCCACCAAGTGGGGCCACCTGCCCCAGAAGGCTGCGTGGGCCATTTGTGGGAGGGGACCAGCCCCTAGGTGGGCTGGTGCGCCCCCCACAAGGGGCCAAGGCGCAAGGGAGAGTGGGAGGGGGCAAACCCTAGTCCAGATGGGCCTTAAGGCCCACCTAGTGGGCGCCTCCCCTCTCTCCCCCTCCTGGCCGCCGCCCCCTTTGCCATCTAGGGCTGGCCGCACCCCTTGGGGGTGGGAAACCCTAGAGGGGGGCGCAGCCCCCTCTCCCCCTATAAATAGTGAGGCATAGGGCTGCCCATAAGACGCGATTTGATCTCTCGTTGGTGCAGCCCTGCCCCTCTCCCTCCTCCTCTTCTCCCATGGTGCTTGGCGAAGCCCTGCGGGATTGCCACGCTCCTCCACCACCACCACGCCGTTGTGCTGCTGCTGGATGGAGTCTTCCTCAACCTCTCCCTCTCTCCTTGCTGGATCAAGGCGTGGGAGACGTCACCGGGCTGTACGTGTGTTGAACGTGTGTTGTACGTGTGGGAGACGTCACTTGATCATCGGTGATCTGAATCACGACGAGTACGACTCCATCAACCCCGTTCACTTGAACGCTTCCGCTTAGCGATCTACAAGGGTATGTAGATGCACTCTTCTCTCCTTTCTACTCGTTGCTGGTCTCTCCATAGATAGATCTTGGTGTTACGTAGGAAATTTTTTGAATTTCTGCTACGTTACCCAACAGTGGCATCATGAGCTAGGTCTATTGCGTAGATTCTTTGCACGACTAGAACACAAAGTAGTTGTGGGCGTTGATGTTGTTCAATATGCTTACCGTTACTAGTCCAATCTTGTTTCGACGGTATTGTGGGATGAAGCGGCCCGGACCGACCTTACACGTACTCTTACGTGAGACAGGTTCCACCGATTGACATGCACTTGGTGCATAAGGTGGCTAGCGGGTGCCAGTCTCTCCCACTTTAGTCGGAACGGATTCGATGAAAAGGGTCCTTATGAAGGGTAAATAGCAATTGGCATATCACGTTGTGGTCTTGCGTAGGTAAGAAACGTTCTTGCTAGAAACCCATAGCAGCCACATAAAACATGCAACAACAATTAGAGGACGTCTAACTTGTTTTTGCAGGGTATGCTATGTGATGTGATATGGCCAAGAAGAATGTGATGAATGATATGTGATGTATGAGATTGATCATGTTCTTGTAATAGGATTCACGACTTGCATGTCGATGAGTATGACAACCGGCAGGAGCCATAGGAGTTGTCTTTATTTATTGTATGACCTGCGTGTCATTGAAGAATGCCATGTATACTACTTTACTTTATTGCTAAACGTGTTAGTCATAGAAGTAGAAGTAGTCGTTGGCGTGACAACTTCATGAAGACACGATGATGGAGATCATGATGATGGAGATCATGGTGTCGTGCCGGTGACGATGATGATCATGGAGCCCCGAAGATGAAGATCAAAAGGAGCAAAATGATATTGGCCATATCATGTCACTATTTGATTGCATGTGATGTTTATCATGTTTATGCATCTTGTTTGCTTAGGACGACGGTAGTAAATAAGATGATCCCTTACAAAATTTCAAGAAGTGTTCTCCCCTAACTGTGCACCGTTGCTACAGTTCGTCGCTTCTAAGCACCACGTGATGATCGGGTGTGATGGATTCTTACGTTCACATACAACGGGTGTAAGACAGTTTTACACAGCGAAAACACTTAGGGTTAACTTGACGAGCCTAGCATGTGCAGACATGGCCTCGGAACACGGAGACCGAAAGGTCGAGCATGAGTCGTATGGTAGATACGATCAACATGAAGATGATCACCGATGTTGACTAGTCCGTCTCACATGATGATCGGACACGGCCTAGTTAACTCGGATCATGTGATCACTTAGATGACCAGAGGGATGTCTATCTGAGTGGGAGTTCATAAGATGAACTTAATTATCTTGAACATAGTCAAAAGACTCTTTGCAAATTATGTCGTAGCTCGCGCTTTAGTTCTACTGTTTAGTTATGTTCCTAGAGAAAATATAGTTGAAAGTTGACAGTAGCGATTATGCGGACAGTAGAAAGCTTATGTCCTTAATGCACCGCTCAGTGTGCTGAACCCCAAACCTCGTTTGTGGATGTTTCGAACATCGAACATACACGTTTTGATAACTACGTGATAGTTTAGTTAAATGGTTTAAGTAGAGGCACCAAAGACGTTTTCGAAACGTCGCGGAACATATGAGATGTTTCGAGGGCTGAAATTGGGATTTCAGGCTCGTGCCCATGTCAAGAGGTATAAGACCTCCGACGATTTTCTTAGCCTACAAACTAAGGGAGAAAAGCTCAATCGTTGAGCTTGTGCTCAGATTGTCTGAGTGCAACAATCACTTGAATCGAGTGGGAGTTGATCTTCCAAATGAGATAGTGATGTTTCCCCAAAGTCATTGCCACGAAGCTGCTAGAGCTTCGTGATGAACTATAACATATCAGGGATAGATATGATGATCCTTGAGGTATTCGCGATGTTTGACACCGCGAAAGTAGAAATCAAGAAGGAGCATCAATTGTTGATGGTTGGTGAAACCACTAGTTTCAAGAAGGGCAAGTGCAACAAGGGATACTTCATGAAATGGCAAATCAGCTGCTGCACCAGTGAAGAAACCCGAGGTTGAACCCAAACCCGAGACTAAGTGCTTCTGTAATAAGGGGAACAACCACTGGAGCAGCATTACCCTAGATACTTGGTAGATAAGAAGGCTGGCAAGGTCGATAGAAGTATATTGGATATACATTATGTTAATGTGTACTTTACTAGTACTCCTAGTAGCACCAGGGTATTGGATACCGGTTCGGTTGCTAAGTATTAGTAACTCGAAATAAAAGCTACGGAATAAACGGAGACTAGCTAAAGGAGAGCTGACGATATGTGTTGGAAGTGTTTCCAAGGTTGATATGATCAAGCATCGCACGCTCCCTCTACCACCGAGATTGGTGTTTGCGTTGAGCATAGACATGATTGGATTATGTCTATCGCAATACGGTTATTCATTTAAGGAGAATAATGGTTACTCTGTTTATTTGAATAATACCTTCAATGGTCTTACACATAAAATGAATGTTTTATTGAATCTCGATCGTAGTGATACACATTTTCATGCCAAAAGATATAAGATAGTAATGATAGTACCACTTACTTGTGGCACTGCCATGTAAGTCATAATGGTATAAAACGCATGAAGAAGCTCCATGTTGATGGATCTTTGGACTCACTCGTTTTTGAAAAGTTTGAGACATGCGAACCATGTCTATTGGTGTATACGCATGAAGAAACTCCATGCAGATGGATCGTTTAGACTCACTTGATTTTGAATCACTTGAGATATGCAAATCATACCACATAGGCAAGATGACCGAAAAGCCTCGGTTTCAGTAAGATGGAACAAGATAGCAACTCGTTGGAAGTAACACATTTTGATGTGTGTAGTCCAATGAGTGCTGAGGCATGCAGTGAATATCGTTATGTTCTTACTTCACAGATGATTTGAGTAGATATTGAGTATATTTACTTGATGAATCACGAGTCTAAATTATTGAAAGGTTCAAGTAATTCCAGTGTGAAGTTGGAAGATCGTCGTGATAAGAGGATAAAAAATGTCTATGATACGATCATAGAGATGAATATCTGAGTTACGAGTTTTGGCACACAATTAAGACATTGTGGAAATTGTTTCATAATTAATACCGCCTGGAACACCATAGTGTGATGGTGTGTCCGAACATCATAGTTGCACCCTATTGGATATGGTGCGTACCATGATGTCTCTTATCGAATTACCACTATCGTTCATGGGTTAGGCATTAGAGACAACCACATTCACTTTAAATAGGGCACCACGTAATTCCGTTGAGATGACACCGTATGAATTATGGTTTAGAGAAACCTAAGCTGTCATTTCTTAAAAGTTTGGGGCTGCGACGCTTATGTGAAAAAGTTTCAGGATTAAGCTCGAACCCAAAGCGGATAAAATACATCTTCATAGAACACCCAAAACAGTTGGGTATACCTCCTAATTCAGATCCGAAAGCAATATGAATTGTTTCTGGAATCGGGTCCTTTTTCGAGGAAAGGTTTCTCTCGAAAAGTTGAGTGGGAGGATGGTGGAGACTTGATGAGGTTATTGAACCGTCACTTCAACCAGTGTGTAGCAGGGCACAGGAAGTTGTTCCCGTGGCACCTACACCAATTGAAGTGGAAGCTTATGATATTGATCATGAAGTTTCAGATCAAGTCACTCCCAAACCTCGTAGGATGACAAGGATGCGTACTACTTGAGAGTGGTACGTAATCCTGTCTTGGAAGTCATGTTGCTGGACAACAATGAACCTACGAGCTATGGAGAAGCGATGGTGGGCCCAGATTCTGATAAATGGCTTGAGGCCATAAAATCCGAGAGAGGATCCATGTATGAAAACAAAGTGTAGACTTTGGCAGAACGGCTCGATGGTCGTAAGGCTAATGAGTACAGATGGATTTCAAAAGGAAGACGGACAATGATGGTAAATGTCACCATTAAGAAAGCTCGACTTGTCGTTAAGATGTTTTCCGACAAGTTCAAGGAGTTGACTACGATGAGATTTTCTCACTCGTAGCGATGCTAAAAGTCTGTTGGAATTATATTAGCGATTACTGCATTATTTATGAAATCTTGCAGATAGGATGTCAAAACATTGTTTCCTCGACGATTTTAATGAGGAAAGGTTGTATGTGATACAATCGGAAGGTTTTGTCAATCCCGAAAGATGCTAATAAGTATGCAAAGCTCCAGCAATCCTTCTAAGGACTGGAGTAAGCATCTCGGAGTTGGAATGTACGCTTTGATAAGATGATCAAAGATTTTGGGTCTATACAAAGTTTATGAGAAACTTGTATTTCCAAAGAAGTGAGTGGGAGCACTATAGAATTTCTGATGAGTATATGTTGTTGACATATTGTTGATCAGAAATGACGTAGAATTTCTGGAAAGCATATAGGGTTATTTTGAAAGTGTTTTTCAATGGAAAGCCTGGATTAAGCTGCTTGAGCATTGAGCATCAAGATCTATAAGGATAGATCAAAACGCTTAATGGTACTTTCAAATGAGCACATACCTTGACATGATCTTGAAGGTGTTCAAGATGGATCAGTCAAAGAAGAAGTTCTTTCCTGAGTTGTAAGGTACGAAGTTAAGACTTAAAGCTCGACCACGGCAGAATAGAGAGAAAGGACGAAGGTCGTCCCCTATGCTTAAGACGTAGGCTCTTCAGTATGCTATGCTGTGTACCGCACCTGAAGTGTGCCTTGCCATGAGTCAGTCAAGGGGTACAAGAGTGATCCAAGAATGGCTCACAGGACAGCGGTCAAAGTTATCCTTAGTAACTAGTGGACTAAGGAATTTTCTCGATTATGGAGGTGGTAAAAGAGTTCGTCGTAAAGGTTACGACGATGCAAGCTTGACACCTATCCGGATAGCTCTGAGTAGAGAGACCGGATACATATAATGGAGCAATAATTTAGAATAGCTCCAAGTAGAACAGTTGTTTGGAATAGCTCCAAATAGAGCGTGGTAGCTGCATCTAGGAGATGACATAGAGATTTGTAAAGCACACACGGATCTGAAAGGTTCAGACTCGTTGACAAAAACCTCTCTCACAAGCAACATGATCAAACATAAAACTCATTGAGTGTTAATCACATAGTGATGAGAACTAGACTACTGACTCTAGTAAACTCTTGGGTATTAGTCACATGGCGATGTGACCTGTGAGTGTTAATCACATGGCGATGTGAACTAGATTATTGACTCTAGTGCAAGTGGGAGACTGTTGGAAATATGCCCTAGAGGCAATAATAAAAGTATTATTATTATATTTCCTTGTTCATGATAATTGTCTTTTATTCATGCTATAACTGTATTATCCGGAAATCGTAATACACGTGTGAATACATAGACCACAATATGTCCCTAGTGAGCCTCTAGTTGACTAGCTCGTTGTGATCAACAGATAGTCATGGTTTCCTGGCTATGGACATTGGATGTCATTGATAACGGGATCACATCATTAGGAGAATGATGTGATGGACAAGACCCAATCCTAAGACTAGCACAAAAGATCGTGTAGTTCATTTGCTAGAGCTTTGCCAATGTCAAGTATCTCTTCCTTTGACCATGAGATCGTGTAACTCCTGGATACCGTAGGAGTGCCTTGGGTGTATCAAACGTCACAACGTAACTGGGTGACTATAAAGATGCACTACAGGCATCTCCGAAAGTATCTATTGTTTTATGCGGATCGAGACTGGGATTTGTCACTCCGTGTAAACGGAGAGGTATCTCTGGGCCCACTCGGTAGGACATCATCATATGCGCAATGTGACCAAGGAGTTGATCACGGGATGATGTGTTACGGAACGAGTAAAGTGACTTGCCGGTAACGAGATTGAACAAGGTATCGGTATACCGACGATCGAATCTCGGGCAAGTAAAATACCGCCTGACAAAGGGAATTGTATACGGGATCGATTGAGTCCTTGACATCGTGGTTCATCCGATGAGATCATCGTGGAACATGTGGGAGCCATCATGGGTATCCAGATCCCGCTGTTGGTTATTGACTGGAGAATGTCTCGGTCATGTCTGCATGTCTCCCGAACCCGTAGGGTCTACACACTTAAGGTTCGATGACGCTAGGGTTATAAAGGAAGCTTGTATGTGGTTACCGAATGTTGTTCGGAGTCCCGGATGAGATCCCGGACGTCACGAGGAGTTCCGGAATGGTCCGGAGGTAAAGATTTATATATGGGAAGTCCTGTTTTGGTCACCGGAAAAGTTTCGGGCGATATCGGTATTGTACCGGGACCACCGGGAGGGTCCCGGAGGTCCACCAAGTGGGGCCACCTGCCCCAGAAGGCTGCGTGGGCCATGTGTGGGAGGGGACCAGCCCCTAGGTGGGCTGGTGCGCCCCCCACAAGGGGCCAAGGCGCAAGGGAGAGTGGGAGGGGGCAAACCCTAGTCCAGATGGGCCTTAAGGCCCACCTAGTGGGCGCCTCCCCTCTCTCCCCCTCCTGGCCGCCGCCCCCTTTGCCATCTAGGGCTGGCCGCACCCCTTGGGGGTGGGAAACCCTAGAGGGGGGCGCAGCCCCCTCTCCCCCTATAAATAGTGAGGCATAGGGCTGCCCATAAGACGCGATTTGATCTCTCGTTGGTGCAGCCCTGCCCCTCTCCCTCCTCCTCTTCTCCCATGGTGCTTGGCGAAGCCCTGCGGGATTGCCACGCTCCACCACCACCACCACGCCGTTGTGCTGCTGCTGGATGGAGTCTTCCTCAACCTCTCCCTCTCTCCTTGCTGGATCAAGGCGTGGGAGACGTCACCGGGCTGTACGTGTGTTGAACGCGGAGGTGCCGTGCGTTCGGCACTTGATCATCGGTGATCTGAATCACGACGAGTACGACTCCATCAACCCCGTTCACTTGAACGCTTCCGCTTAGCGATCTACAAGGGTATGTAGATGCACTCTTCTCTCCTTTCTACTCGTTGCTGGTCTCTCCATAGATAGATCTTGGTGTTACGTAGGAAAATTTTTGAATTTCTGCTACGTTACCCAACAGAAATAAGACGCGATATACTTGAAGTCAAAAGGTTAATACTAGAAGTAAAGACTCTAGTCATATCATAACTTGAATGAGTGAATATAACCAAGCACTAAAAGAAGTAGAAAAATACTTAACACCTTCTGTCGGTTTTTCAGATCACGATTCGCCAAAAGAAGATTCCAGAATAATTATAAGGCAGAATAACACAATTCTACAACTACTAGTCCAGATTTTGGAAAAGCTAAATACTAAACGAGATAACAACGAGTTGATATTATCTTCATCCGGAATAGTCTCATCCTTTAAAAATATTAATTCCGAAAAATGGAACTATCTAAAAGCCTGTCTAGACGAGACACGACCATCCAGTTAATAAGGCAAGATTCTAGGCCGCTAACCATGATGAATAGGATATCATGCAGAAGTGACGACATAGATAATTTAGAAGAGGTTATAGACATGGAACGCGAATTAGAAAGATATCAGAGAGACACGTTAAGAAAAATAAGACCGCAACAAGTATATCACATGGGCATATTTGAAAGTAAAAGCGGATTATACAGAATATCTAGAGAAGTGGAATTAAGTGTGTTAACGCATCTGGTTGATTTAAGAATTGTTAGCAAAAATATTAAGAATGAACTTAAATATTCAGGGTACAAATATATTCACCAAGGGATGTATATTATAGGAGTAAAAGGAATGACAAGAAAGAAATTAGGAACGAAGGTATTAATTACATTACTTGATAAAAGATGGGAGTCGGTAGACAAAGCATCATTAGGCTTTATGGATGGAGATATGAATGAAAATAGATTAATAACATATATAGCTCCAGACTTAATGATGCCTGTAAAAGAATTTATTGAGAAAATGAGCTTTGGGTTTGAAACCTAAGGATATGAAGAATTTAAAGGAACAAATTTGTTAGTAAGCATTGAATTCATAGGAAGACTCACGAATAAAAGCAGCTCTAGATACAAAGTAAACGTAAATGATGTAATAGAGAGCATGCAATCTAAAGGCATAAAATTTATGAGCCCTCTTAAAATTGGTTCTGAAGAGAGAGCAGGAGAAAAATGGAATATAAGAGAATTAATAGAAAAGAAAGAGTTGAAGCAGCCAAAAAATTATATAGGCTACCAAAATAGCGAAGGAAGTAGTAGCATTAGATTCTTGAAATATAAATCCGCAGCCGTAGAAGAAATAGAACCTCTTTTGTCAGAAGCAGAGAGTAGTGATAGTAGGAATAAAGGAGTAAAAGAATGCATGGAAAAGGCAGACTTAGAAGATGAATTAAAACATTGGGGAGAAAAATTAAAACGCATAAACTGGGAATATAATAATTCAATGACATCAGATTGGCCTAAAATAAGAGAAAGAGAATTATTCTTTATTAGAGAAATTTCGAGAATAAAAATATTAATAAAGGATAAAAAACCAGTCATTAGTAACCCAGTGGTGCCAAAGAATAATATTAAACGTGAAGAAAATACCGATATTAAGAATAAAACCGAAAGTCATAAGGAGAAAGCCATAAGTGAGGAAGATCAATGGGATATCAATAATAAGCTATTATTATAAAGTTATGAAGAAGAAGAAGAACCATGGGATGAATATGAAGGTAAAAATTATATTGATTCTGAGCAAAATGCTGATTTTATAAACTTGTTAGATGACGAAATTCTGCATAATTTAGAAAATGTGATGGAAGCCATGGAAGTAGATTTAGGTGGTCATAAAAGAAGAAGAGGATATGGCGAGTCTTCTGTAAAAAGAGATGGAGAAAGAGAGAGACCTACTCGATCAGCTGGAAAATGGCCTCCTGAAAAAGATGATTATCAACCTACATATATCCCTGGACAATAATACATTTATGGGTTCTAAAAGAAGAGGTTTTGAAAAAGTAGTGCAGTTCCAAAACTCTAGGAATGATGGTGCAATTCTGAATTTAGCAGCCCATGACCCTGTAGATTGGCCGAATGTAATTAGTGTGTGGAAAGGATTAATAGTCCAAAAATATATACAAAATCAATATAATATAGGGAATAAGGTGAAAGATATGATAACATATGTTGAAATATTTTTGGGAGAATCAGTAAAAATATTATGGGAACAATGGGTAGAGACATATCCAGACCAATACGAAGAACTAAAAAGAGTTGGGAGTAATCCTAATAACTTTGCCAATGTCATATCAAATATGGTCATAGCAGAAGATCCAGAATTGGGTCATACCACATTGAAAAATGAAAGGTTGAGAGAAATAGAAAAATTAACTTTAACAAGTTGGAAAGGTATAAAGGAATTTTCTCAACATTATTTATACAATGCTGCCATAGCTAAGCAAGGCTACAATACGCCACGCGCAAGTAGTTGCCGCCCTCGCTTCGGAGCAGAGGAGAACGCGTTGGGCGAGGGAGAGCGCGGCGCGGGGGAGAAATAGGAGCGGGGGAGTGTGCCGGTTACTCCACTCGTGAGGGCAGGGGACATGGGTGGAGAAATCGGGGGGAGTTGCAGTTGAAGGAGGCAGCGGAGCGACGAAGAGGGGGGAGAGAGCGAGCGACAGAGGGAGAGGGGTTTTCTGATAGGTGGTGGAGAGGGAGATGGTCAGTTAATGCCTGTCTGTCGTGGTGGGAGTTGCAGCGCATGTGAAATTACAGTTTTACCCCCCAACAGCTATAAAAGTAAATACATCTATAGATAAATGAATGCACCAATTGAATGCATATATTATAATGAGATAAGATCATACAAGCACTGCTGATATCCTTAAAACCAAAAATAGATGGCAAATACACTACCAAGGGAAGAAAAATACAAACAAAAAATAAACACCTAAAAAACAAGAGAAAAGAAGTTCAAAAAATAAAGAACAGAAGTTCATGTACTCTAATAAAAGAAGTAAAGGAATAAGAATAAATAAACCATAAAGAAACAAAAAGAAGAAGTTCAAGTACAAAAATAGATGAAGTTCATATCTAACCCTAAACCCTAAACACTAAAACCCCTAAGATAGATAGTGGGGTCATGGATGTGACGGACTCGCCTCCGCATGCGACGATGCGGCACGCCGCGTCGTCGCCTGCTCCGGCTCGTTCCTGTCTCGGCCTCGCATGGGGAGGGGAGGGGGGTCCCGACCCCCCCTCCCCCCCTGCTCGGCCTCGCGCTACCGCATTTCTGCGCGCTAGGATTTGACAGGATGCAATGCGGTTATTCTGTTTCCACCCCACCGCACGCACCCTAAACCCTAAAAACCCTAAGATAGATAGTGGGGTCACGGATGTGACGGACTCGCCTCCGCATGCGATGATGCGGCACACCGCGTCGTTGCCTGCTCCGGTTCGTTTCTGTCTCGGCCTCGCAGGGGGAGGGGAGGGGGGGTCCCCCTGCTCGGCCTCGTGCTACCGCATTGCTGCGTGCTAGGATTTGACAGGACGCAATGCGGTTATTCTGTTTCCACCCCCACCGCACACACCCTAAACCCTAAAAACCCTAAGATAGATAGTGGGGTCACGGTTGTGACAGACTCGCCTCCGCATGCGACGACGCGGCACGCCCTGTCGTCGCCTGCTCCGGGTCGTTCCTGTCTCGGCCTCGCAGGGGGAGGGGAGGGGGGTCCCGACCCCTCCCTGCTCGGCCTCGCGCTACCGCATTGCTGCGCGCTAGGATTTGACAGGACGCCATGCGGTTATTCTGTTTCCACCCCCACCGCACGCACCCTAAACCCTAAAAACCCTAAGATAGATAGTGGGGTCACGGATGTGACGGACTCGCCTTCGCATGTGACGACGCGGCACGCCGCGTCGTCGCCTGCTCTGGCTCGTTCCTGTCTCGGCCTTGCAGGGGGAGGGGAGGGGGGGTCCCGACCCTCCCTCCCCCCCTGCTCGGCCTCGCGCTACTTCATTGTTGCGCGCTAGGATTTGATAGGACGCAATGCGGTTATTCTGTTTCCACCCCCACCGCACGCACCCTAAACCCTAAAAACCCTAAGATAGATAGTGTGGTCAAGAATGTGACGGACTCGCCTCCGCATGCGACGACGCGGCACGCCGCGTCGTCGCCTGCTCTGGCTCGTTCCTGTCTCGGCCTCGCAGGGGGAGGGGAGGGGGGTCCCGACCCCCTCCCCCCCTGCTCGGCCTTGCGCTACCGCATTGCTGCGCGTTAGGATTTGACAGGTGGCAATGCGGTTATTCTGTTTCCACCCCCACTACACACACCCTAAACCCTAAAAACCCTAAGATAGATAGTGGGGTCACGGATGTGACGGACTCGCCTCCGCATGCGATGACGCGGCACACCGCGTCGTCGCCTGCTCCGGCTCGTTCCTATCTCGGCCTCGTAGGGGGAGGGGAGGGGGGGTCCCGACCCCCTCCCCCCTGCTCAGCCTCGCGCTACCGCATTGCTGCGCGCTAGGATTTGACAGGACGCAATGTGGTTATTCTATTTCCACCCCCACCGCACGCACCCTAAACCCTAAAAACCCTAAGATAGATAGTGGGGTCACGGATGTGACGGACTCGCCTCCGCCATGCGACGACGCGGCACGCCGCGTCGTCGCCTACTCCGGCTCGTTCCTGTCTCGGCCCATACTTGGGCTAATACCATGATTGCTCATGAGACAAAAGTCTAAAAAAATAGCTAGAGAATTAAAATTACAAAGAAAACCAAAGAAAGAAAATATAGAGCATCATGCACCTTCGCCTTCCAATGTGGAGTGCAATCTCCAAAACTAGAAGTTCAACCATTAAAAAAGAAGAAGTCCAGATTCTACTGAAGATAGTGCATGTGGTCCAGCTCCACACTTACACAGTAGTTACAACAAATTGCAGAAAGAAATCTACTAAGGGTTTTTGATTTCTGGAATGTAATCTGTCCTGGAATATCAATGTCAAAAAGATTAACCTGCATTCAAATTTTTTTTGCCGTGACATAAAAAACCAAGAAAGAAGCACCCGAGGAATAATAATGTTTAGTGTCGAAGAAACAAAATGCACAAGGCGTAAGTTAGCTAATCAAATATTCTAAATAAAAAGATAAGTTCAAGTTGTAAAAACATAAAAGTTCGGCGTTTTGAAAAAAACATCAAATGAACATGTAGAAAGACAAATTACACAGAAGCAAAAATCTTGTAAGTTCACGTTAAACACAAACAGAAGTTCTACCACTTTTGAAGTATGCAAACATGTTACAAAATAAAATAAGTAAGGTATGCATGCATATTTGGGAATAATCCCATAGTTGCCGCGGAACAAACTAAAATCCAAATTAGAAAAATTGAAAATTACAAAAAAAAGAAAAAAATAAAAAATATAGCGCGATGTTGTACCACCTTGCAATGTGGAATTCAGGAAGTTCAATCACTCGTAATATAGAAGTCCAATTACTACCACAGAACGTGGATGATCAAAAAAAATAGTCCTGAAGAAAGAATAAATATAAAAAGGATGATTTGTGTATCTATGGACCAGCTCCACATTTACGTATATGAGTACTCTGAAAAACAAAAAATCGTACACAAATTTTTTATAACAACACCAACCGAACAGATCGCATTGCAGCATTACCCAAAAAACATGCATTAAAACGAGGGAAGTTCAAGCACAAAAGGTGCAGAAGTCCAACCCTGTAACACATACAGTAGAATCACTGGAAAAAACACATTATCGAATATGCTTTTCAGATTTAATCACTTAGGTGACTACACCTTCTCGGTCCGAGACCTCAAACGATATCCTACTCCGCCCTAACATCAAAACGATAAAACCACCAAGCTGTCTCATCGAAGAACCAAAACCAAAGCGGGCGGACACGAGATCCAATCGCCCGATTTCTGGGGTGTATGCGCCTGCCCGACCAAATTAACAACGTATGAAGGATCCAATCTTATTACTGCAATCAAATCTGTCCTCTATATTCACACAAAAACAATAAATCCACAGAAGCCGCGGAAACCACTCCCGCGGACGAAGAACACAAATCCCAAAATCAAATCCGTTGAAATTAACGACAAACTGTCCATGAAACTCGTACCTACACCAAATTCCCATCATGTTGGAGGTTATAAACGTCCAGTGAATGCATTAAACTTATAAACACACACAAGTTCATCCGCCCCGAGAGTGAATCCGCCAAAATGCAAAATTACGAATCAAAACGAGCATTTAGATGCAGGTATGAGTATATGGATTACATTCACATCCCAAGCAACACTACCGACGGGAGTAATACGCAGGGGAAGCCACAGTTGCGAAGATAGTCCGAAGGTCAGGCTTGTACACAGGGAAGTTCAGGCGCTTTATATGGGAAGTTCAGGTTGTGATCAGAATATTATTCTGATCCCGTGATCAGAATAGTGTTTATGTATATATATATATATATATATATATATATATATATATATATATAGAGAGAGAGAGAGAGAGAGAGAGAGACATACACACACACACACTTATAAGGACATGGTTGCATAACCAAATTAAACATCCAATTACATAGGTGGCTACTACAACCATGGCATTTGCACACACCAAAGTAAATTATTAAATGCATAATTTCATAGGTGGCTACACACATATGACACTTCCCCACACCAATAAAGTAAACTATATATTACATGCATGATTAACTAGCATAAACGATTATATGATCATCATCTACTTCTTGTGATGCTTGCTCTGCTTGTGGCTCGATCCAGACTCGTCGATTTGGGTAACGAGGCACTTCCTCATGTCAACGATCTGCCTGTGCATCTCGTAGCATATGTACACGCTCTTGGCCGTGACTTGAGGTGAGGTTTATCCAGTCACCGCATCCAGACCCTGTGCCAGGATACGACACTTGTTCTCTGGGTATCCTACTTCATCTTTTCGTAGTAGAGGTTGATGATGGCCGAGGCGAGTTCGACCAGGGAGTCTTTCTTCATGCTGCCCCAGACCCTGTAGTGGTCACGGATTTCGACAAGATTCTGACAGGCCAAGCCCGTAACACTGAGCGTTTTTACATCGTCGGTGGTTTCTATCGTGCCGAACTTGTAGTCGGTGCTGTTGACAAACATGTTGAAACGGTCGCAAGGCTCTCTGGCCATGCAGTAGTGGTAGATGAGGACATGATGGTGCACGCACAACTGGGCGACGTCAACCTTCTGATCTATGCCCGGACTACCAGCGGTGTACTGGAGGTCGGTGCCGACCACCTTATACTTGTCTCCAGCAAGCAACTGCTTAATGGTGTTGATGTAGTCGTCCACCACGGCCGGGTCGATGGTGTACACCACCGAGAGATCCGTGTCCCTTGCGTGCGTCTCCACTTTATGCTCGCCGAACTCCATTGGAGCGCTGCTAGACATCCCCTCTCTACGTGTTGTGGTGGGTGTGCTTAATATGGGAATGTTGTACTCTGATGTATTTCAATTATGAAATCATGCTTCCTTAATATGGGAATGAAATATATTATGTGTTTAATATAAATGTCAATTAAATTAATAAATGAATTAATAATAATAGGGCAATTAGTTTGCTAATTGGTTTTTGCTATTGCAAACGATTAGTGAGAAAATACCGTGGGCGATGACCTAAGGCAATGCACATAATTTCTATAAATAAACCGTGTTGGATCGATGAGCAATCACACACAACATTTTCTTCAAAACTGTTTGCATTAGGCCACCTTGCGCAAACGTTTACCGCATAAAAGCTGTAGTGTGATGGATAGACTTTGCCACACAGTTTCTTCTATATGCACCATGTGTGATGCATTCAATAACGCAAACAATAAAATTATTAATATTGTGTGTGATGGGAAGGCCATCACAAACGATTTAACGGGGAAAATTGTGTGTGATGTACCTACGAACGAAAACGTTTTCCTTGCAGCGACTATGTGGGATGTATATACGAACGGAAACGTTTCACAGGGATTGACTATGTGGGATGAACTTACAACCAGAAATGATTTCGCATGTATACTTGTATTTTTTTGAGCAGTACTATACGTATAACCGTATTTGTTCGCTCGCCGGTCGCACACGACCTCATTTTGCCGATCGTGTGTGCCAGGAGGACATATCCCCGACGGTTTCTGGGTCCTGTGGGAAGGACCCCCCCTATCGCCCATACTCACTAGGTGACGGTTCCGAATGCCGTCGCGGAAAGGGGTTAAAAACCATTTGTATAGCACCGACGTGTACCAGTGAGTGCACACTAATGCTAAGGCAAGTTGTTCTAAATGTTTGTAAAATTCTGTAACATACCACTTGTGAAACCCTAGTCTTGTTATTGCTACTATGTAAGCTAGGAACTTTTTTCACATGGAATAAAATAAGTGATTGAACAATTTATTTTATCTTTTGCATTTTCTTCTCTTGGGTCAAGTTCATTGAAAGTGCACTAGTATTTGAGCTAGGGGTTACTTGGACTCCTATCTACCTTCTACTTGAAATCAAGCCCCCTTATCATTTTTCCCTCTACCGATGATCCAAACTCACTTTAAGTTTCATCCGGGCTCAAGCCCAACGACCCAAGGCTAGACAAATATCTTTACCTCTGCTCCAACACGTTTTCTTGGCTCGGGAAGGTTCATTTGGGCGACCAAATACAAACCAGCTTATGTCAAACTCAGATTGCAGCATTGTTTTGAGTACAAGAAAGAAACTCGACATCTATCCAATTCTAGTTGACCTAGGGCTGCCCCAACCGACTTAGAACCCTTATAAATACCTCTCCTGCACCCCAAGGCTCAACACCCATGAAACCATGACTCACGAGCCACCCCAAACTCGCCACAAAGTCGATCGCATGGAATCCGCGAGACAGCAGGAAACTGTCTTGTATCCATCTATTCCCGGGGTACTTGAACATCTTCTTGAAGATCCAACGGTGAAAATGTTGTGGCAGAGAGTCTACTCCAAGCCTGTAAAATTTGAGGGAAATCAAATGATGCAAACTCCCGTGTCGTCCAATCTACAGAGACCATGTGCAGGCATGATTCTCTGCGATGTCAAACCTTCGGTTTGTAATCTACTGCTATCCCTTGGTTTCACGTTTTGTAACATCATGAAATCTTTATAATTTGACTCATAGGATGTCATCATATTTTCCCTAAAATTTCTACCAAATCCATGCAGCCAATCTCCGTCACCAAGGTCATCTCCGAGCCGCTATCCCTGAGGAGGGAATCTGTCCAGATTTGGTTTTGCGAGCAGCCCAGCGATCGACTCGGATTCCCTCCTTGGGAACCTGTCCAGATTTGGTTTTGCGAGCAGCCCAGCGATCCTCCCAGGGAATCTTGCCTGAACAGGGTCTTGGTAGATTGGATAGCACAAGAGTTTTCACCATTGGATCGCCCTCAAATTTTACAGCAACAATTTCACCGTTGGATCTTCAAGAAGATGTTCGAGTCGCCTGGAATAGATGGATTACGGGACAGTTTCCTGCTGTCTAGCGGATTCCGCGTGAAAAACTTTGTGGCGACTTTGGGTGGCTCATGAGCTATGGTTTCGTTGGTTTTGAGCCTTTGTGTGCAGGAGAAGTATTTATAAGGGCCTAGGTCCGTTGGGGCTTCCCTAGGTCGACTAGAATTTGATAGAGATTGAGTTTGTTTCTTGTATTCGAAGACAATGCTGGAATCCGGGTTTGACACGGGTTGGTTCATATTTGGTCACCCAAAGGATGCTCCTGGAGCCAAGAAAACATGTTAGAGCAGAGGTAACCATATTTGGCTAGCCTTGGGTCGTTGGTCTTGAGCCCGGATGAAACTTAAGGTGAGTTTGTACCGTCGGTTTAGAGGAAAAGATTGATAAGTGAGCTTGATTTCGAGTAGAAGGTGGATAGGAGTCCAAGTAACCCCAAGCTCAAATACTAGTGCACTTTCCATGAACTTGTCTAAGAGAAGGAAATGCAAAAGATAAAATAAATTGTTCAACTTTTATTTTAATCCACATGAAAAAAAAATCCTAGCTTACCTAAGGTTATCCATCTTCTGCCGACAACTGTGACTGCGCACCATTCACAATCCCCCCACCCCCCACACGCGTGTGATGTCGGCTACAATTGAGGTCCGGCATAGCGAGAAGAGGGCCTCTTCGACCGTATAACTGGTAGAGTATGTCTTGTCCGCTCATGATGTCCAACGGCGGCAGCGGGCATATGGCACGAGACCTCATCTTTGACGTCATAAGCATCAACTTTTTTTTTTGAGGGGAAAGCCAAGTTTTATTACTCAAAATCCACAGAAAGTGGGATACAAACTTGGTCATGGGGCTGGCCAAGCCACACATGACGACCCCTAGGAAGAGAAACATCAAATCTTGCTAGTTTATGAGCTTCTACATTAACTAACCTACTTTCAAAAATGAAATTACAAGAAAAAGGTACTGCTCTATTCTTGATCTCTGTAATTATAGCTCCATATGGACCCTGGTTCCCTCTAGCAATATCATCGACCACTTGCCTGCAATCGGACGAGACCATAAATTGATGTAGATCAAGATCTTGAGCCAGTGCAAGTGCTTCCCTGCATGCGATTGCTTCGAGTGTTGCTGGGTCACAAACACCTTGAATGACCAGTGCGGAGCTGCCTAGGAAGGCTCCTTGGTTGCTTCGGCAGATTGCAGCTGCCGCCCCGCCTCTGTTGCTACGAACTGCAGCATCAACATGGATCTTCGAATGATTAGCCGGCGGAGCGCATGGTCTTGGAGCTGCTTGCTGAACCCTTGTTACAATATTTGGAGCTGGTTTGATCACCCGGATTTGGTCAAGATCAGCGATGAAGCGTTTTATAAACGCATGTGTTGTGTGGGGAGTTTGAAAGATCGCCTCGTGTATTGCCGATGTTATGTGTCAACTAGATGAGGCTTTGCAGAGGTTATGTGTTCTAGGTTGCCAACCCACTTTGGCAAAGCATGACACGCTCTGTTGATCAATTATCTTTTATTTGCCTTTTGTTTCTTTGGTCTTTTCAGTTGGTTTTCTTCCAAAAAATTGATTGTTTGAAAATTTTCTAGGACTATATATATAAGAACCTATGAAAAATAAAATATTTTAAAACTCAACATTTATTGAAAAAACATGTTCAGTACATGTTTAAAAAATGTTATGTCTGTATTTTAAAAACTTCTTTGTGCACTATAATTGCTTATAGTATAGAATCATTCAATGTATATTACAAAAATGTTCAATGTGTATGGAAAAAATGTTCAAGGTATATTAAAAAAACTCATTTTTATTATAAAAGTGTTCATAGAATATTACAAAATATTCATCGTATAAAATTAAAAAAATGAATTTATATTTAAAAGTTAGAAATTAGTAAAACTATAAAAAACCAGAAGTGTAAAATGAAAAAACCGAAAGAAAAACTCAAATAAAATGGTAAAAATGGAAAAGGAAAACCCCAAAAACAAACCGACCTACACATGAAAAAAAACACAGTATTAACGAACGAAACAGCAACAACCCGAGGAGAAAACCAGGAACTGGACGGGCGTAGCCTCAACTAGTTGATGAGAGATTCTAAATGCCGCTCTCAACACCGGTTTAGGCTACTGGTGCTCGAAGGAGATGCCTAGACGGCCAGCCCAGCAATTCTTTGATCGCAAACGTGACGCTCGACGGTCAACTGATAGATCCAAGTATCTAAAAAAACTGATTGATCGAGCCAAACATTTTCAAAACAGTCGTTCGCTTCTGGTTGCTTGGTTGACCAGCTGACTTTACTTTTGAAAAATCATCGATTCTGAATAAAGTTCATCGATTTAAAAAACACAAATTAAAAATTTCATCAGTTTTGAAAATAAATCATTGAAAAAATATCAAATTTTTTAAAAAAATCATCAATTCTTGGAAAGTAATCTAGGTGGAAGAGTGTCCTTAAGTTTCTTGCCCCTTGGCCATAGGATTCATTAATCCTCTTTCTCTATCAAAAAATTCATTGATTTTGAAAAAACAATCATGAATTTCAAAAAAAGTTCACAAATTTGAAAAAAAATCACATTTGAAATAAAATTTCATGGATTTGGGAAAACATTCAGGAAAATTTTAAAAGAGTTGTGAATTTGGAAAAAAGTTCATTTATTTTGTAGAAAGTTGACGAATTTGGAAAAAAAATACATCAATTTTAAAACAGAATCACAAATTTTTAGAAAGTTCACACATTTAAGAAAATAATAAAAAATATAGACAAAACCGAATAAAACCGCCCCAAAAAGGTGAAAAATAGGGCTGGCAACTCCCAGAAGCTTCCCAAAACTGGATTGGAAGCTTGCCCAGACCAAAGACTGAACTCTACCTAGATACCTCTAAAATGGGCAGGTCCGCAGAGAAAAAATAGGATCAGGCCTAGTTGACCGGCACTCCATATGTCTCTTTAAGCGATCTGGCGCCTAGCATCGCGTCAAGCGAGCGTATGGTCGGCCGGTCCAAGTTGTTTTAGGTGCATTCTTTTTTTTTCCATTTTTTCACTTTTCTTTACATTTCAAAACATATTGTAAAATTATACTGAATATTTCTTAAAATAATTGACTTCAAAACTTCGCTGCGCATTAAAATTGTTACATATGGTACAAATTTTTTAGCACACCTTTAAAAAATGTTGGTAGCCATATACCTGACATGTTAAGAAACGTTCACCTGTTTCAAAGTTTTGTTCATGTTATTTTTTAAAATGTTTATACAATGTAAAAAAGAAATATTCTTGTAGTTTATACAATGTAAAAATAAATTGTATATGACACTACAAAATGTTCATGCCTTTCAAAATATATTTGTTATAGTATGTAAAAAAATGTTCGCGTAGTTTATAAAATTCATGCCATTTAAAAAGTTTTCAACATGTATTTGTAAAATGTTTAAAATATCTGCTCCATCCACCCGTTTATACAGGAAAAAACGGCCCACCGTACATGATATTTGGCTAGTTAGCTGCCACTTGACATGGGAATTTAGTACAGTATCTTTCTCTCGCATGGTGTGTGGGGCATTTCCCATCAATTTCCTGCATGCATCAACCAATCGCTTGCATGCGAAATTTTGATGAGATCCGTTTGGACAAAGTCCACTCCCGTGAAACTGCTCTAATTTGCATGCTCTTTACCTTGTTGTGAGAGATTAAAAAAACAGGCCCCTCTAAAACTCGATGGAGGGAGTATTAGGAAAAATGTACATAATTTATTTGGAAAATGTTCAACTTGTAAAAGAAAAAGTTCCACAAGTATATGGGAACTGTACAATGTGTATTGAAAAGGTGGAGATGTGTTGAAGAAAGAAAGGGGAAAAAAGAAGGAAAACCGAAGAAAACCAGCGCCACGAAGAAATCGAATAATTGGGCCGGGCCACCGCGGAGCGCGGCAGGCCATGACTCATGGCCCCCCGACCAGGAGCGCGCAGGTGAGAAGGACCGAGTGCTAGTACGGCACCGGCGGCATGCAACCGGCAGGCAGGCAGGCGTACAAGGTGACCAGACGTAATGACGTACTATAGTACTAGTACTTGTACTAGGAGTAGTACGTATGTGGGCAATAGATAGGCAGGCGAGTGAATGAGGCTCTGGTCCTGAAGATAGATCAGTGATGGCTTCTGTTTGGCCGGCTGCGGCGCTGCCTGCCGCTCACAACATTAACACGCACGCCATCAACTCGATTGATGTTGGTTTGGCACTTTGCAATTCAGTGCGTCCAATTCGTGGCGGTCGCGCGAGAATACAGCTAGCTACACGCAGGCTGCTCCGGTTCCGGTCTCCCTAGTCACTAGTGACTGAATGTGTTCGCGAATCTCTCATCAGACTACTTACTAGTGCAACATACGTACTCCCGAGCTTAGCCAGGCCTGCAAGGCTACAACATAGCACAGGAGTACGCACGGTGTACTTACTGTCTCCATGGTCCATCTGGCACGGATGCATGCATGCATGCATGCAAGAGCGACGGACCCCATGCACGTACCTAGGAGTACGTACGTGCGCATGCACGGTCGAGACTCGTTACATCGGAGCCGGTCCTGCACTACAAGAAATATGTCAACTTATGACCTTCTGTCAGTGATCCTGGAAGAATTGGTCATAGATTTATGACCATTTAAGACCAATTGGTCAAAAGCTGTTCGAGGAGCTCCAAACCCTAAACCATTGCGACCATTTTGGTCAGAAAGGTCATAATTTCCTTACACAAAATGGTCATAAAGCAAACAGCGCTAGTCCGCTGCCTTATTTCTAGTTGTTAACGACCAATATAGATGGTCATAGCCTTGTAAATTATGGTGGGTTGCTATGACTAGGCGCCACTTCATCAGTTTTGCCTATGTGTCATGTCCATGTGGCAGTTTTGCCCTAGGTTGTGGAGCAACCTATATTTCTGTAATTCCCAAAATTCCCCAAAAAATCTCATAAATTCTTTGGGTCATATCTTTGTCAAATATGTAAAAACCTTCCTTGCCTAGTTCAAAAATATTCATTTTCCTATTCTGTTCAGAACAACAGTTTGTGAAGGAAGTACCACTTTGGCATGTCCAAATAGCATCCATTTTCTACAGTGCTTTCCTATGCCCAAATAACCATCCTTCACCAAATGCCAGCTCAATCCATTCATTATTTTGAGCCGAGCTTCAACATTCGTAGTTATGTCCAGTGTGGTAGTTTGCAAAGCAAGTACCACCTAGGCTCCTCCTTTTGAGCTGAAAATTTGTGAAAACGGTCTTCTTAGTAACTGATCATCCTCAGCCAAAACTCACGCCCATTAGCCATGTACATTTCCCGTACGACTAATCAAACACTTGGCTGCTAATTCATGTTTGAGCATCGATTGGTCTCCTCGTGAGAATCTTATGTTGTAATTTTCTTCCTAGCACCAACCTGGGGAGTGCCCAACCCACTAGACATGCCTAGGCCGCCCAGAACACATGGCAACGCCAGGATCACGCGGTGACCACGCGGCGGGCATGCGAGTTTACGCGCTCTAGAGTTGGGGCCCTCGGCCACCGCCCCAAACCTCGACGTATCGCCACCAAACCATGTATTTATGATTAAATAGGTCCTTATGTAACTAGAAATGATTTTTGGAAAAAATAAATAGCAAACTATGAGGCAGCTGCAGTTCAAATTTGACCCGCTTCCAACTGAATCGGCAGAAATTTGTCTTTTTCACGAGAGGTGGATCAAAAAATTTTACACCAGACCATTTTGTCAATTGTGCATTAAATACGGCCTAGTATTTTATAAAAATGATTTGGTCCAATTTTGCAACAATTATTTGGTAGTTCCTTCACAAAAAAACCTCTTTTCGGGCACTCGAAAAATGGAAAATGGTTTTTTCGTCCAACGAAAATGAAAACTTCCTTAGGCAACATTGTTTGCCATTCCAATATGCACCTTTGTGCACAATATGAGATCATTTGAATAAACTATGCCATGAATGTGGCCATAAGATTGATCATTTGGCTTGAACGCCATGAATCTTCACACCTGATAGCTCATTTCTGAGAACACTTTTTTAAAACAATTATCGTATTACAATTTTATTATTTTTCCTGGAAACTTGTTCACATATAATGACACAATGCGAATGTTTTCCAATTTTTTGATTTTTTTTGAATTTTTTATGCCCGTTTCAAAATGCGGTCAAAACGGCGGGAATGACCGTTCCTAGCTAGTGGTTGAATCTTGGATTTTTTTGGTGTTTATCTGATTAAATAGATACTTATGTACCTAGAAATGACTTTTGGAAAAAATAAATAGCAAACTATGAGGCAGCTGCAGTTCAAATTTGACCCGCTTCCAGCTGAATCGGCGGGAATTTGTCTTTTTCACCAGAGGTGGATCAAAATTTTTGACACCCAACCATTTTGTCAATTGTGCATTAAATATGTCCTAGTATTTTATAAAAATGATTTGGTCCAATTTTGCAACAATTATTTGGTAGTTCCTTCACAAAAAAACCTCCTTTCGGGCACTCGAAAAATGGAAAATGGTTTTTTCGTCCAACGAAAATGAAAACTTCTTTAGACAACATTGTTTGACATTCCAATATACACTCTTGTGCACAATATGAGATTATTTGAACAAACTATGCCATGGATGTGGCCATAAGATTGATCATTTGGCTTGAAAGCCATTGATCTCCACACATGATAGCTCGTTTCTGAGAACATTTTTTTTATAATAATTGCTGTATTACAAGTTTGTTATTTTTCCTGGGAACTTGGCCACATATGATGACACAATGCGAAGGTTTCCCAATTTTTTGAATTTTTTTGAATTTTTTATGCCCGTTTCAAAATGCGGTCAAAACGGCGGGAATGACCGTTCCTAGCTAGTGGTTGAATCTTGGAATGTTTTTGGTGTTTCTCTGATTAAATAGATACTTATGTACCTAGAAATGATTTTTGGAAAAAATAAATAGCAAACTATGAGGCAGCTGCAGTTCAAATTTGACCCGCTTCCAGCTGAATCGACGGAAATTTGTCTTTTTCACAAGAGGTGGATCAAAACTTTTTGCACCCAACCATTTGGTCAATTTTGCATTAAATATGGCCTAGTATTTTATAAAAATGATTTGGTCCAATTTTGCAACAATTATTTGGGAGGTCCTTGACAAAAAAACCTCCTTTTGGGCACTCGAAAAATGAAAAATGGTTTTTTCGTACAAAGAAAATGAAAACTTCATTAGGCAACATTGTTTTCCATTCCAATATGCACCCTTGTGTACAATATGAGATCATTTAAACAAACTATGCCATGAATGTGGCCATAAGATTGATCATTTGGCTTGAAAGCCATTGATCTCCACACGTGATAGGTCGTTTCCGAGAACACTTTTTTAAAATAATTGTCGTATTACAAGTTTGTTATTTTTTCTTGGAACTTGGCCACATATAATGACACAATGCGAAGGTTTCCCAATTTTTTGATTTTTTTTGAATTTTTTATGCCCGTTTTCAAAATGCGGTCAAAACGGCGGGAATGACCGTTCCTAGCTAGTGGTTGAATCTTGGAATTTTATTGGTGTTTCTCTGATTAAATAGGTACTTATGTATCTAGAAATGATTTTTGGAAAAAATAAAGAGCAAACTAGAAGGCAGCTACAGTTCAAATTTGACCCGCTTCCTGCTGAATCGACGGAAATTTGTCTTTTTCACCAGAGGTGGATCAAAGCTTCTCACACCCAACCATTTGGTCAATTGTGCATTAAATATTTGGTAGGTCCTTCACAAAAAAGCTCATTTCGAACACTCAAAAAATGAAAAAATAATTTAAAAGAACTCATTTCTCATAACTCTTTAAAAAAATATTTATCTTATTTCAATTTATGATTATTCCTGAAAACAATAGTCAAATTTGCTGACGCAATAAAACGTTTTTTTTAATTTTCAGGTCATAATAAAATAGCTAACACGATTTAGCACATAATTTTAGTCGATTATGACCAATTTAAATGGTCAAAATATCATACCTGTATACTGCATTCTGATTGGTCCAGGGGCCTCTCACGCGGATCATGGGTAAATCACCGTCGGATCCCCTGGATCCAACGGCCGGCACCAAACATGGATGTGTCCCCGAAACCCTAGCTCTGTCCCGTGGTCATTTTCCATCCACCCCCCCCCCCCCGCCTCCTTTCTTTCACTCGCTCTCTGCTCCTCCTCTCCCCTTCCAGATCCGGCGGAGCTCCTCTCGATCCCCTCCCCTTCCAGATCCAACCGCCGCACCCATTCTCTCCAGATCCTATCCAAGCCCCCCCGTCCACCGTCCCCTTCCTCCGCCGTCGACATTCGCGCTCAAGGCCTCTGCCTCACCCGCCCTCGCCATTGCCTCCTCGGCGGGGTTGCCCTTCTTGGCGTCCGCTTTCGCGGTGTCGAGGGCCGCGCCGCCGTGGCCAGGAGGGTCTCGCTCCGCGGGGCCGCACCCGCGACCTGCTACCCCGCGCCCGCACTAACTCCGGCGCGGCTCCACCCGCCGCTCCCGCCCCGGCATCGGCGCCAAGGCCGTCCCCGCCCACCAGGTCTGGGATCCTGCCGCGGGGTTCGTCGTCAAGGTCCCCACCGTCTCCGAGTTCTTCGTCAAGGTCCCCGCCGTCTCCGAGGCATGGGGCCGGGGGCATGTGCCAGATCTACGCCAACGGCCTGGGCACCATGGTGGAAGGCGAGGTCTTCACCACGGTGGAAGGAGGGCATCCAGGCCTGCCTCCTGTGCAAACCAAGTACAAGCATCACCTGGGCGTGAGTAGACCAGTTCCACGCCAACATGATGAACCTGGGCGATGCTGACGCAGTACGACATCGAGGAGGTGCAGGAGCACTACAACTACCTATGTGAGCACTCGATTCTTCTTCCTGATTCGATTTGGTGTTGATTTGATTGATTCCCGATGCATGATTCTTCTTCTTAGGTACTCTTCTGTTGATGAACTTCCTCCACACCTGCAGTGACAAGAAAACGCTAAAGAAGTGGTTGTTCAGCGACCAGACTGTGTGCTAAGAAAATCCAGCTGAAAGAGAGACGACCACCGTACCTGCCTGAGAAAGATCCTGCCTACAGTGCATGGATGGTAAGATTTGTTTCATGATTCAGTTTTGGGTGAAGTAGTAAGCAGTAGTCTAGTTACAATGCCTCTTCTGAAGAAAGACTTGCAGATATCCATCTTGTGCTGCATGCCCATTGATGCATACCTGTTGTCAGTGCTATCCGTCTTGGCCTTGCATGTGGTATGGTTGCTAGTTCCTTCTACTGGCATATCTATCTCTCACCACCGTTGCGTAGATAGATTAGCAGGATCAACTCACTGGAGACTAGTAGAGAGCATACCGATCTCACATTCTCAGATTTGCTGTGTGCACAAACAGATTTTACTTAAAAGCTCCCTGTAACCTTTTGTTTCATTGGTCAAACACGATAGCTGCGATGCCGAGGGAGCTCCCCTACACACGTATGCATTCTAATGGTCACATACTCCATAAAATATTTGCATGCATGACAATGCTTACTTAGATTAGAAGCATTCTGTACAAGACAAACTACTATATGCTAGTCTTACTTGCAGTAAACCATCATAATTTAATTTAATTTGGAGGTTACTGGACTGATATTTTGTTTGATAACTACTGCAACTGAAGTTTCAGAAATTTCTTGCAGTACTGAATGTCTTGGTGTTATTCTGAACCGTTTGCATTTGCTGTATCTCATTACCAGTGTTCATTCTTCATTGGTCCATGTCCAGGTCCGCCGCCATGCTACAGCCAGGCCACCCAACACACATCGAACTACTGCTGCTCCTCCTCGTCTCGTATGTCTTCTTGCCCGGGAAGAAAGGAAGCGCCGGAGACCAGCTACCAATGGTGGTGCCGCTGGAGTTCCCAGCGGAAGCTCCGACATCAGCACCAACACACCCTCAACCTCCTCGCCCTCGGATTCAGGCTCTACGATCTTGGATTCCCAAGTGTAAGCCTTCTACTTGTGCATACACAAATGACAAATCTCTGCACTTCTGAATTCTGTCAGTGGGGATAACAATAACATAACAGTATGAATGTGCTATGTAGGTTGCGAAATGCATCGAGATCGGTCTTCAAGTGATCATACTGCTGGTGGCTCTTTCCTAGGTAGTACATGCATCATCAGTCCTATATAGCTGTTGCTCATGTACTCATTTTGTTCTAGGAAAGTGGGAGGGCAGGGCCCCTTGATTTTCTTTTGCTGATTCATATCCCTAATCAGGAATCAGACTAGACTAGAGTTCAGAGATTGATAAAATTGAATTATCACATATAAAGTTTTAATTGCAAGGATGGGAGGTGGATGCCCGTACGGATCCGGCGTCTCCGACCTCGGCATCCACAAGGAGGAGTGGCGACAACCCCGGACCCGTCCGCTGGTGCTGCTGATCCTGCTTGGACGAACATGCTGCCTCTTCCACGTCGGCTACATGACAGCCATGGTGAGCTCTCTGCTCCCTGCATCTTACAATAGTTGGCCTGAGATTATAGTTGGGCTAGAAATGAACTTCTTCAGTTCGATTTGTAAGATATAATACCAGTTGAAATCAGTGGATCATGGGTGATATGAGATTCTAACTAAATCCTTAAGTTTGTTTCTTTAACCATATGTGTAACTAAAATCCTGGTTCATTGCATTTTAACAATGCAAGCTGTACCACGAGTCATTCAACAATTACAGGATATTGTGACTTTCATCGGTACCTACTTGGACACACAAAATATGAGTAGCTACAATTGACTTCTGGTTATATTATGTTGTCAGCTTCATCTGTTCTGATTCTATGATATCTATGGAGACATTGGTTCAGTTAGTTTTTTCTAGTACAACTACCATGAATATCCATGTCTCTTTATACCAGTAAGTTAGTCTGATGCTAGACTAGACGCCTCTTTATGCAAGTTTATTGTCATGTATATTTATATGTATAAAGTCGAATCAAGTAGTAACATGTGAAAAACACTTGCACTGGTGTATGTAAGGAGTCAAGTACATGTTTGTTACAGCAGGGCAGAGTAGATGTTTGTGTTACCATCCATTCCACTGACAACATGTTTCTGTTATTGTGGTGCTTGCTTAACTCACTGCCATCTACATTCTATTCTTTTTTTATCATCTTTCGAGAAACTATTGTGGTGATTTGATGCCCATCTGGTGACTATTTATGTCTTTAGTGTCAATCGATGTTGCATAATCTGATTTGGACACCTAGGTTCTTGCATGGTTCTTAGATTAATTGTTCTGTTTTGTTGTTAGCAAATATTGCTTATGTTAAGACTATAAACATGTGACTATTCCTCTCATTTACAGGAGTTCTGGGCTGAAGACATTTGAAGAAGCCCGAAGCCCCAGTCAACAACTTGCTTTATATATTACTGAATTTGTAATGCTAATATTCTTGAGAAATTTGATGTACTGCTGAACATGCTGGGAATTTGATGTATATTTACTCGCTGAACTTGATGTATACTTGCTCGCTGAACTCAGAATATTACTTTTTATTCACTTGAAATTCATTTCTTGACTAAAAGTGGCCAGAAAAAGAAATATATAGCCCAAAAGAAAAATGGCCGAAATGCCTATTGGACCAAATCTATTCGGGCTTTGAAAAAAGGCCTAAAATATATTGGTTGGAACAAAGGCTGAAATTTGAAAAGAAATGGACCATTGAAAGGCCAGGGCCTAGAAAATATTGTCCAGGCCCAAAAAATAAATGTACAACAAAAGACATCAGTCTAGAGAATCGAATTGTTGGGCCAGGCCCATGTAGCTAGCGAAAATTAAAAGAAAAAATAAATATTTAAAAGGCCGAATTGTTGGGCTATGCCCATGTAAAACACCTAATCGGACCGGGCTGAATCTTGTGCCACGTCAGATTGCCACGCTGGATGCCTACGTGGCCTGGGGAGGTTGCTAGTGGCCAAAACACCACAGTAGATGTATTTTGGTCATAAACGTCTTTGACCATTCTAGAAGAAAGGTCGCTATAGTCAGTTTACGACGGCCAGCTTTTGACCTTCTGTTTTTGGTCACAAAAAGGTCGTAAATGGAAATTTGTGACCTTTCAGTGACCAATAGTGGTGGTCACAAGTTGACATATTTCTTGTAGTGCTGAGACAATCGATGTGGATATTTGAATTCGTATTAGATCCTGTGCGTGTAGCTCCCTCGATCGGCCGACGGTCCGGTCAGTACGCGGGTTTCTCCTGCGTTGTTCTCGCTCGCCTGTCGCCGCCGGCAGCTAACCGCCCTCCCCGACACGGGAGCGGGGGGCAGCCGAGCCACGGTGTGCTTATCCGAGAGACGTACGCGTACGTGCCTGCCGGCGGGTCCAGCAATGCGCGCGAATGCATGCCACATTTCACTGCGCCGAATACGCCATGCATCTACCCACTACATGCATGCACTCTCTCTCTTTCTGAGTCCATCGGTCGTCCTGACTGACTGGCCAGTCCCATTATTTTCATTCGAGCTAATAGCACCCTAGGTACCCTAACTTGCACACAATGTGATGATTTAGTCCCAAAGTTACAAACCTAGACCAAACCATACCTCAACTTGCACCCAATGTGATGTTTTAGTCCCAGTCAATTCACAGCTCGCCAATTGGCTGCCAAGTGGCTAGGCTGGTCAACGGACGCATTTTTTCACAAAACCCCCTGCCGTTTCCCTGAATCAACCCGCAGTCACCCCCACCTGAATTAAATCTATCGGAATCCACTTCACGTCCGTTCGAGAGGGTTCAGTTGGTCGCTGTCGGGGCGACAGAGCTCACGGGCTGGCGGGGCGATGGTGACATCAGCGACGGAGGCGTCGTCGCCGCCGTTCGCCGGCGGCGTGGAGACGCCGACATCTGCTCATCTCGTCCGGCCGTTCGGAGCATTCCCTCCTGATTACTGTGAGCTCGACGCCCCTTCTCTTCTTTCTTTTCCTCCCTCTCCTCACCTCTGCTTTGCTCCTTTGAGCTCGTCGCCCTGCCGTTTGCAGCTCGAATCGCGTCCAGTTGTGCTCGAATCAGGGTCGTCTAGTGGTGTTTTTTGAGTAGGGTCATGTATGGTGAAGTGGAGCTAGGGTTTTGGCTGATGAATTTAGGTTTGGGTTTGACACGATAGCTAGGGTTTATGGCGGACAAATTAGATGTTAATGCCTTTGTAGTTGGCTTTTCGTTCTGCTTTAGCCTGTACTCTACTCAAGCATCTGTTCATGTTGTGAAATTTAACTCCTTTTTGCTGTTGAAGATGTTTTGTACAGAGTATAAACTTGGCTATTTTGTTACACCGTTTAGTATAGTTTTGGTAATACTAATGGTATGTGCAGCTAAGTTTCAGTGAATTGAATGGTTTGTGTTAATGTTGTGCTAATGTTGTATTTCATTTATGGTTAGTTTATATTTAGTTCACTGAATATGTTCAGTTATCTGTAGTTCAGTGAACATGTTCAGTTACTGTAGTTAACTGAATATTTTCAGTTACTGTAGTTATCAGAATTTTGTCAAGTACTATAGTTAACTGAATCTTTTTCAGCTTACTGTAGTTAACTGAAAGGTTCAGTTAACTGAACCTTAAGCTCTTGTTCAAGTATGTTATGCAATTGACTAATTTATTCAGTTAACTGAATATTCAGTTAACTGAATATTTGTTTCTCAACTGATGCATCTTTGTTTTGAATACAGTGTGTGATGCAGCAAATGGAGAAAGGGTGGACAGTCCATTTTTTACACTGGAACTTGAGCATGGTGGAATTTTCTATGGCCCAATCAGAAACCTGGAGTACTGGAATCCTTCTGTTGAGGTGCTAGACTTTGTTGACTCTGGCACTTTCTCTTATGCATTCCTTGAACAACACTTGGTTTGGTTGGGATATCCTGTGAGTGAGCACATCATTTACTTCAGCAAACCAAATAAATCAATCTCAGATGGTTTGATCAGAATTAGCAGTGATGAGGATGTGCAGCATATGATCAGAGCTAGTGTTGAGCATAAGATGCTTGTAGTCATGGTTGACCATACAGATTTCATCAGCAACTTCAGGTCTGACTTGGTGTGCACATTGCCCTATCTTTCATAACATCAACAACAAGTTTTGCAGCAGCAAGTGCATCCCCTTCCCATAGCCTAGTTTCAGTCTTTGTAGAAGATCCTTTGTCAGAGATTGCAGCAAATGGAACAGACCCAGAGAGTTTGCTTATTGAGGGTGCTTTGCAGAACATGATAACTGAAGATCCCTTGTTAGAGATTTCACCAATTGGAACAGACCCACAGAGTTTGCTTACTGAGGGTGCTGAGCACAACATGCTAACTGAAGATGGAGAAACAGTTATTGAAGATGTAGTTGCACTAGTAGAAAAACACCAAATAGTCCCGGTTCGTAAGGGCCTTTAGTCCCGGTTCATGAACCGGGACTAATGGGTCGTTACTAATACCTCCACCCATTAGTCCCGGTTCAAACACGAACCGGGACCAATGTGCCTCCACGTGGCCCTGTGCGCCGAGCCCAGTCAGGGGGCCTTTGGTCCTGGATGGTGGCTCCAACCGGGACCAAAAGGCATCCACGCGTCAGCATTCCAGTGGCTGCGGTTTTTGTTTTTTGTTTTTTGAAAGGAGGGGGGTTGGGGGTTTTGGGGGGTTAATTTAGGTGTTTCATATATTGTGTTAGCTAGCTAATTAATAGAGAGAAGTGTCCTCTCTTATGTCCGTGCTTGGTCGACGCTTGTACTATATATACATAAGTGATCAAGAGAACCATTCAGTACAGAAGTTCGTCATGCATACTGAGAGAAGTGATCGATCGACCTCTCCTTCTCCGAGAGATTGGTCGAACAACAAGTTTTCATATCATGTATCTGACGCTACTGGCTACATACATGTACAATATGTATAAGATCTCTTAATTACAAACCCCTAGCATTTGAAATCAATTTCCACATGGTATTCTCTGGCTTTACTGATGACGTGGTCAAGAAAGAATCCCGCCAATTCCTCTTGAATTGCTTTCATGCGATCTGGTTCTAGGAGTTCATTCCGCATCTGCCACGTCTAATTTGAAGAAGGGGGTTAATTAATACATATATATGAATGAAACTCAACAGAAATGATGGTGTAATAAAATGAAATTGTGAATATTATTGCTTACGCACTTCATATTGTCTTTTAGAGTAGCCCCGCTTGTTTTTCAAAGTCGCGGTGTGGATGAACTCGCACACGTAGTATCCATAGAAATCATTCCCTTCCTCCTGCCACAAGCACTTTATGAGAAATAGAGGTCAATCAAACTGATAATGAAGCATTATAAATGGCATTGATGAAAGTATAGCTATAGAATCAACGGGAGATGCGCGCAACTAGCTAGCCCAATAGTACTTACTTTCGGGTATGTATCGCAGCTCCTTCGGCAGTCCCGGAGCTTCTGCGGTGAACTGTTTCCAAACCCTACAAGACAAAGAAAATAATTATTATTACTTGAGATATCAGGAAATGAACAAAAAGTTGCCGATATGGTGCGATAATGATCGATTGAACTTACTTGCTGAGCATTTCAGTCATGTCCGCATAGGTTTCGGGATCTTTCCGTCTCGAGTCTAAGACGGTTCCTAGTCCCCGCTCAAGCTTAATATCCAGAAGAATATAGTGGTACCTGCGCACGCATGCATAACTCATCAATTACATTACTATAACCTCGCTCGAGTAATAAGGGAAACCGAATATGCACACGACAGTAACACTCATTTGCCGTTGTAAGGAAAGAGTATGGTATCTTTGTTTTGATTTTTGATCAACGATCGTAGCAAGTTATCCTCGGCCTCTTTGACGTTCTTTTCAACCAGAAATACATCTATGATATTTGTGTTAATGAACCCAATATCATAAATTTCTTGTTTTTTGCACTCAACGATCTTCAATCTGCATAATATATTGAGGATAATTAATTATAAATACATGCAATGAAAGAGCCGAGCTATATATAGAGACTTAATGACAGAAATAGTACTTACATGCAGTAGCGAAAGACCATTAATTTATCGAGGGCCTTTTGATTGAAGAACGCGAAGAACTCATCAAATGGAACACACAACAGATCATTTGAAATGAGGTCGTGCTCCTCTTTAATGTTCAGATACAAACTGTTCGTCCCCTCAGACTCTCTACAGGTTTTCATGTACCAACTATGGAATCTTCGCATCATTGTTGTCAGAGATTTTTCATCTTAGACGAGAGGCTTCCCGTACTCGTATCCGTGTTCGTCCACCGCCATGAAATCAGGAAGTGCATCGTCAGGCAGGTAATCTTCAAGATTGCCATAACCGGCCACCGTCCCCGGAGCATTAGACACATTGAGCGGGGGGCACGATTGCTGTACTTGTTCGCCGAGCTGGGCAATTTTTTCCCTTTGCTCGTTCTTTTAACCTTTTATCACTGACAGTAGTTCCCGACCGCTGGGCTTGGAGATATGTCTGTTCAGTAATGCGCTCATAGTTGGTTCTCGGCGGAGACTTTGGTGGTTTCCTCAGGGCATCGATAGTGCACTTTGTTTCACCGGATCTACCTTCTCCTCCAGAGGTGGATGTCTCTTTGCTTTCACCCCGTCAAAGAAATCCTTCACGTGGGTCCGCACAATCGTATCGTTTTCCTCCTCGGACCTCTTGTACGATAACTTCTCTAGAGGCTTGAGAGATGGACCTCTTGTACGGTAACTTCACGTGGGACCTCTCAAAGTGTTATTCAATCTCTATTTTAAAATCGAGCTTTGGCACCTCTACAAATCCCTGCTTCCCTCTACGCAGGGCCTATCTATTTACTTTTATGTTGAGTCATCACCCTTCTTATTATAAAGCACCCACTGGAGAGCACACTGTCATTTGCATTCATTACTACTGGTTTATATTGGGTATGACTTGACTGGATCTCTTTTACCATGAATTACAATGTTTAGTCAGTCCTTGATCTTTAAAGGTGCTCTGCATTTATGTTTTGCGGTCTCAAAAAGGGCTAGCGAGATACCATTTTGTTATGTCATGTTATGATTGTTTTGAGAAAGTGTTGTCATCCGAGTTTTATTATTATGGCTCGCTAGCTGATTATGTTATTGATATGAGTAATTGTGAGACCTAAGTGTTATTGTGAGTATGGTTAGTTCATAATATTTGCTGAAACCTGAATGCTGGCTTTTCATGTTTACAACAACAAGAGCAAACAGAGTTTGTAAAAGTTTTTCTTTATCACTTTCAGTTTATCAACTGAATTGCTTGAGGACAAGCAAAGGTTAAGCTTGGGGGAGTTGATACGTATCCAATGTATCTACTTTTTCAAACACTTTTGCCCTTGTTTTGGACTCTAACCTGCATGATTTGAATGAAACTAACCCGGACTGACGCTGTTTTCAGCAGAACTGCCATGATGTTGTTTTATGTGTAGAAAAGAAAAGTTCTCGGAATGTCCTGAAAATCCACGGAGGCACTTTTTGGAAAATATAAAATATATTGGTGAAAGAATCAAGACCAGGGGGCCCACACCCTGTCCACGAGACAGGGGGGCGCGCCCCTCCCCCTGGGCGCGCCCCCTTATCTCGTGGGCCCCCTGGACCTCCACCGACCTCAACTCCAACTCCATATATTCACGTTCGGGGAGAAAAAAATCAGAGAGAAAGTTTCATCGCGTTTTACGACACGGAGCCGCCGCCAAGCCTAATCTCTCTCGGGAGGGCTGATTTGGAGTCCGTTCGGGGCTCCGGAGAGGGGGATTCGTCACCATCGTCATCATCAACCATGATGCTCACCGCCGTGCGTGAGTAATTCCATCGTAGGCTTGCTGGACGGTGATGGGTTGGATGAGAATTACCATGTAATCAAGTTAGTTTTGTTAGGGTTTGGTCCCTAGTATCCACTATGTTCTGAGATTGATGTTTCTATGACTTTGCTATGCTTAATGCTTGTCACTAGGGCCCGAGTGCCATGATTTCAGATCTGAACCTATTATGTTTTCATGAATATATGTGTGTTCTTGATCCTATCTTGCAAGTCTATAGTCACCTATTATGTGTTATGATCCGACAACCCCGAAGTGACAATAATCGGGATACTTCTCGGTGATGACCGTAGTTTGAGGAGTTCATGTATTCACTATGTAATGCTTTGTTCCGGTTCTCTATTAAAAGGAGGCCTTAATATCCCTTAGTTTCCACTAGGACCCCGCTGCCACGGGAGGGTAGGACAAAAGATGTCATGCAAGTTCTTTTCCATAAGCACATATGACTATTTACGGAATACATGCCTACTTTATATTGATGAACTGGAGCTAGTTCTATGTCACCCTATGTTATAGCTATTACATGAGGAATCGCATCTGGCATAATTATCCATCACTGATCCATTGCCTACGAGCTTTTCACATACTGTTCTTTGCTTATTTACTTTTCCGTTGCTACTGTTACAACTACTACAAAAACCCAAAAACTATTATCTTTACTTTTGCCATCGTTACCTTTATTATCATACTACTTGCTACTAAATACCTTGCTGCAGATACTAAGTTATCCAGGCGTGGTTGAACTGACAACTCAACTGCTAATACTCAAGAATATTCTTTGGCTCCCCTTGTGTCGAATCAATAAATTTGGGTTGAATACTTTACCCTCGAAAGCTGTTGCGATCCCCTACACTTGTGGGTTATCAGGTCAAGCAGCAGGTACTCCTGCTAGCCACTCTATCTAGCTACCCGCAACATGTGGTCTATCTTGTGATCATCAAGGCCTCCATCATTTCCCTAAGTTTCTTTTTCTTTTGCTACTGTAGGTGGTCAGCAATTGCATAGGCAAAGAAAGTCAATGACAGATGAGCAGAGATATGCTGCCTACATGGCACTACATACCTTGCATCTGGCTAGGGGTGGCAAGTTGAAAAGAAATGACAGGAAGGATGTTGCTCAAAATTTTCAAGTTGGTGTTCAACATATTCGAAAAAACCGGACGATAGCAGAGCGACAAAAAGCGCTTGGTCAAGAGGTGGATGTATCCAGCGAAAGGAAACGAAGATGCGGGAGGAAAGGAAAGGATGATACTCTATCCCAAATCCCCACAGTTCCTTTGAATAGAAGGTCGACTCTCAGGTCACTTGCTCACCAATTGGGTGTCAGCCATACTACACTCTACAAGAAACTCAAGCTTCGCAAGATTAGAAGGCACTCCAATCGTTTGAAGCCATCCTTGAAAGAAAAGAATAAAAGAGAAAGGATCAAGTTTTGTTTGTTAATGCTTGACAAGACCACCTTAGCAGCTCCAAGACCTAAATTCGTCAGTATGCACAACATTGTGCATATTGACGAAAAGTGGTTCTATATGACAAAAATGAACAGATGCTACTATCTCCTCCCCGAGGAAGATGACCCAGTCAGAACTGTTCGGAACAAAAATTGTATTGAGAAAGTGATGTTTCTGACCGCTGTCGCTCGACCTAGATATGACGCTGAAGGCTATATGACATTCTCAGGTAAAATTGGTGTCTGGCCCTTTGTGCAAGAGATTCCTGCTGCTAGAAGAAGTGAGTATAGAGCAAGAGGGACCATTGAAATCAAGTCCGTCAATGTGAACCGATGGGTAATGAGGAGGTATATGATAGAAAAAGTGGTTCCTGGAATAAAGGAAGTCTGGCCCGCAGATAATACTAATCCAATATTGATCCAGCAAGATAACGCAAGAACGCACATTCTTCCTGATGATGCAGAGTTTGCAGAAGTTGTGGCTACAACTGGTCTGGACATTAAAATAATAAACCAGCCTCTAAATTCTCCTGATCTAAACGCACTTGATCTTGGATATTTCAGATCCATTGAGTCTTTGACCGACTGTAGAGCACCCACAACTATCAAAGAACTGATTCAAGGTGTGCAGGAAGAATTTGATGAGTATGATGCCAGAAAACTCAACAGAATATTTCTAACACTTCAGACCGTCATGGTAGAAGTGATGAACCATGGAGGGCAAAATTCATACAAAATTCCACACTTGCGCAAGGATAGATTGGAAAGGCAAGGAATCCTACCACCTAGGATTCACTTTCCCCGTGAAGTTTATGAACATGCCATGGATATTCTAGAACAAGATATCATGGAGTAGTGGAGTATGTCGAGACTTGCAATGCTTGCAACTTGTTGTGGAGTATGTTGAGACTTGTAGTGCTATGATGAAACTTGTTTGTGCAAGTGCATTCATGAGACTTGTATTGTTTGTGGATATGGATTATTTGTAAGTATGAAATGGATTATATTCTGTTGTTTGAAATGGAGTACTCCATATGTGTTGTTTGAAACGGAGTGTGCAAGTTTCTAAAATTATATGCAAGTTTCTTAACTTTATGGAAATTTCCAAATTTTATGTGGAAGTTTCTGTTTTTTTAAGTTTTCCGAATTATATGGAAGTTTCTGAATTTATTGAAGTTTTCTGAATGGAGAAGAGTGGAGAGGAGAAGACAAGAGTGGAGAGGAGAGTGGAGAGGAAAGGAGAGGACAGGAGCATGCTCTACAACTACTCCATGAGCAACACTAGATTAGCTGCTTAGTCTATTTTCAATTAACAGTAAGCAAGCAACTCCAGCAAGCAATATTCTACTCCAGGTACCAAATGAAAAATTTCTACACAATCATGCTCACTAAATATTCTTCTCTAGCAAGCAATATTCTAGTTTTGCTTACTCTATTTTCAATTAACAGTAATCAAGCAAATAAACAGTGAACCATCAGTAGATTCATTCCAAAACTTTCATGAGTACTCCTTGTTCGAAAGCTTGCTGGTGAATTAACAGTAAATAGTGAACCACCAGTAGGAGTAACTAGTGAAGGTTGCTGGAGTATTTTGAATCTCTGGTGAATACTCTTGCAAAAATTGACTCAGGAGCAAAGACTAAACACAAAATATGAAGTGACATCATCAGTAGTGCTCTAGTTGCTCTGTATACATCTACTACTCCCTCCATGTTCCTAATTTTTGTTCAGAACATCATTTAATTTCTGTAAATAATCATCACTCTACAGTGCATGGAGATCCTATCCCAAGTCTGTCTTAACAAAAAAGTGCAGAATTGAAATAATCATCAGAGCACACAATCTGAAGCAGAGAACACAAGCAGAGCATGAACAAGTTTTTCTTAGCATCTCTGAAGCAAAGCACAGAATCAAAGCACACAAGGGGACGAAGATGAAGTCTGACCTGATCTGCACAGATGAAGATGAAGTTGAAGTCGCCCGGCAGCTCGAACTCCCCCTCGTCCGCCAGAGCAGCAACCGCATTTGCAGGACCTCCACGTCGTGTAGACCCGGCAGCAGCAGCCGCATCTCCAGTACCGGTGCTCCTCCTTGCAGGTCGAGGAAGACGAGGAGCGCCAGCGTTCGTCGCCGCCGTCGTCGAGCCGGAGAACGCTGCCACCGTCGTCGAGCAGGACAAGGCTGTCTGCCCCGCACTACTGCTGCTCTTCCTGGACTTCAGTAAAAAAGCCAGCTTTGGCTTGAGCAGGAGAAGGTGGCGCACGCGACGCCGGCGAGAGGGAGAGGCGGCGCGGGCGAAAGGGAGGCGGCGACGTAGACGCGGGCGAGCGGCGTGGGCGAGAGGAAGAGCGGCGCGGGCCAGAGGAAGAGCGGCGCGGGCGAGCTAGGGATTTCAGAGTGAGTGAGGAGAGGAGGGGAATCGCGAGTGAGTGAGGCGAGGGAGGGGCAAAATGGGAAACGACAAGATTTTCGTAGCGTTACGAAATTTGAACTACAATTCCTAAACGCTCTTATAAAAGTTTACGGAGGGAGTACACATGTTGTGGTATGTACGTACCGTACGCATGTATATTTATATATGCTTCGTCGCAGCCGGATGTATGTGCTACTCGTAGTACGTAAAGTACTGTGCGTGTCCGTGTCTACGACGTCCACCCGAGTCCGCATTGCCGCCTGTACATGCATGCTTGATGCATGCACACATCCACGCTTTGTCGTAAAATATTTTTGCCAGGAAAGGCAGCAAACGTATCGTACGTAAGAGTACGTGGCAGCGTGGATATGGATGCATCCGCGCAGACAAGAAGGCACGCACATATGGATATGGATGCATGGAGCATGGATATGGATATGGATGCATGCACGCAGACAGTATGGTAAATGACCCCATCCAGTCAGTGTGTCGTGCACTCGTACGTACATACGTGCACGGTGTGCATTCACATGCGTGCATGTCAGCATGTGTACATATTCCGATTCCCGCTTGTTTTGTTTTGAACTTTATAGCTACTGTAGAAGGAACAGGCTAGGCAACAAAGTCGGCCTCCATGCGACGGAAAAGGAACAGAAAGAGAGAGCCCGGCAGGCAGTTGTGCGCTGGCCGCGACTCGTGGTGGACGCCGACGGGACTGTTGACGCGGCGGAGGGACTCGCCGAAGCGACGTGGGTGCCTGCTGGATTGCTACCTCACTGCAGCAGTGGTACGCTATGATTGCTGGCTAGCTAGGCCTTCCGTTCTGAGCTTACTGGCGTCTCTTCCTTTTGGTACCGTGTTGGCCTTCGTCCCATTTCATGGAACGCATGGGCGTGGCTGGCAGCAACGTACGGTATATGTAGAGAGGAGGGGGAGGAGGCACTACTAGAAAAAGGGCTATAGATGGAAATGACACTAATGGCGCATCAGACTTGTGGTGCGCCATTAGTATATACTAATGGCGCACCATCTTCTGATGCGCCATTAGTGTTGAAACTACTAATGGCGCACCCTGCCCAAGGTGCGCCATTAGTACCAATTTTTTTTTGAACTAGTGCGCCTGTCCAAACATACTAATGGTGCACCGTGGGTGTGGTGCGCCATTACTAGTTAAACTAGTAATGGCGCACCATGCCACGGTGCGCCATTAGTAACCTTGGCCACCACTTCCACCGAATGCACACCCCCCCCCCCCCCCCCGGTGGATCGCCTTTTCAATTTTAAAAAAAAATAAAAGAAAATGATAAAAATGTCAAAAAAATAAAAGAAAATAAGTTTCCCATGTGATATGTGGCCTAGTTGTTGGGAAAATTTGCAAATATGAATTTTGACTTCATTTGCAAAATCTCGCGAGAATTTGTAAAAATGGGCATAACTTTTGCATACTAACTCGGATGAAAAAGTTTTTTATATGAAAAATCATCTACTCGAAAAGTTACATCCAAATTTAACGGGGGAACCCCGTTAAACATTTTCAAAATCCTCAAAAACCTAACAGAAAAAAAGATACGGGGCTTTTAAGATCTAGAGAGGCAAAAAAATCAAAAAAATTCAAACTTACTAATGGCGCACCTGCCCATGGTGCGCCATTAGTATCTTCCCGCCTTCAAAATTCAAAATAAATCAAAAAAATAAAAAAATTACTAATGGCGCACCTGCCCGTGGTGCGCCATTAGTATCTTCCCGCCTTCAAAATTCAAAATAAATCAAAAAAATAAAAAAAATTACTAATGGCGCACCTGCCCGCGGTGCGCCATTAGTATGCCGTATATATGGCTGGTCCTCTCCTCCTCTCTTCATTTCATCTTCCCTTCTCTCCTCCACCATACTTCTCCTCTCCGGTGACCTCCTCCTCCTCTCCGGCGACCTCCTCCTCCCTCCTCCCTCCTCCCCTCCCCTCCCCTCCCCTCCCCTCCCCTCCCCTCATGGTTTCTTCTCCCTCCTCTCCGGCGACCTCCTCCTCCCTCCTCCCTCCTCCCGCCTCCCCTCCCCTCCCCTCCCCTCCCCTCCCCTCCCCTCATGGTTTCTTTTCCCTCCTCTCCGGCGACCTCCTCCTCCCTCCTCCCTCCTCCCCTCCCCTCCCCTCCCCTCATGGCGACCAGATACTAATGGCGCATCACTGGTGCGCCATTAGTAAAAATTACTAATGGCGTGCTAGTAATGGCGCACCGGTGATGCGCCATTAATGGCCAAATTAGGTGCGCCATTAGTAGCGGTTTTTCTAGTAGTGAGGGGAGGGAGAGGGAGAGAGAGAGAGAGAGAGGATGAAGAGGAATACGTAGCACACTAGTATGGCAATGCCGGCAGTACGTACACGATCGACGGGGAGTGCGGTGCGACTCGTGAAATGAATCACGCTGCATTGGCCAAGCTAGCACTAGTAGAAAAGAGGGCTTTGGTCCAGACCGGGTTAGCCCATTAGTCCCGGTTCAATCCAGAACCGGGACTAATGGGGCATTAGTCCCGGTTCGTGAGCCCAGAGGGCCGGCCGGGCCACGTGTGCCATTTGTCCCGGTTCGTCTGAATCTTTTAGTCCCTATAGGAGACCCGCTTTTCCTTTTCGACCAGGCCATGCATGCACGAGTGAGTAATCATTGATACGCTTCCATCGCCCCTCTGTACGTATGCACCTGCAAGCAATGCTCACATGCATCCTGCAGCCGGCCGGGCGCGAGTCAACTGGCCTGGTGCTCCTCCAAGCTTGAACGAAGCTACGACGGCGGCATCGATCAGACTGAGGTGGAGTTAATTTGTGCGATGAGAAAGCAAGCACCGGCGCGCTGGGCGCATGCATACTAGTACTACTCTGCACCACACCAAGAAGCGCCGGTGGATGTCACAGATGATCTGTTGGCGAAGATGCGTGTACATCAAGGTGAATGAATGGAAAGAGGTAATAGCACCCGAGGTACCCTAACTTGCACACAATGTGATAATTTAGTCCCAAAGTTGCAAAACTAGACCAAACAATACCCCAACTTGCACCCAATGTGATGTTTTAGTCCCAGGCCAATCACAGCTCGCCAATTGGCTGCCAAGTGGCTGGGCCGGTCAGCGCGCGCATTTTTTCACAAAACCCCCTGTCGTTTCCCTGAATCAACCCGCAGTCACCCCCACCTGAATTAAATCTATCGGATGAATCGAGCTCACGTCCGGTCCAGCTCCAGCTCCAGCTCCACTCGTTCCCCATCTGCCCCATGCCCCCCCCCCCTCAGCTCCAGCAGCAGCTTCTCCACGCCACCATCAAGCTCGCCGCCGTCGTCCAGCTCACCGCCGCCCTCCAGCTCGCCGTCATGGTATCTTGGATTGAAGGATCGAGCTCGTCGTCCGACGGCTACTCTGTGACAAGTGAGGTTAGTTCTTGACTATGTCTCTGGCAGTTAGGGATTGAGCAAAAATGGGGAAGGGGGTATGTTCTTGAGTAGCAAAATTTCAGCATAGATGATGCCTGCCTCTTTGCTGACTAGAATATGTTGTACACAATGTTGTAGGCTCCTGCTCCTGCCACCATTTTCTGCTTTGAGTGGACAGGCCTTGCTCCAGATCTTGCAGCTAGATGTGAACACCAGTGTGTGTGTGAGAAGTTTGTGTGCTTTGAATCAGTTGATAGTGGAAGGAGGTATCTTGCTTGTGCACAAAAGGTTAGTACATCTACCAAATTTGCAATGTGTCATCTTACTTTGATCTGTATAAGAGTGTGCCATTTAAATGTGGAGGAGTGCATTTTTAGTTAAGAGCATCTAGTTTGTGAACTTAATTGAATCTTTCAGTTAACATCATCTTGTTAGTGAACTTAAGTGAATTCAAATGAACTAACTGAACTTAACTGAATTTAAATGAAATAACAGAACTTAATTGAATTAGAATGAAATAGCTGAAATTATCTGAATTTAAATTCAGTTAACTGAACTTCACTGAATTCAAATGAACTAACTGAACTTAACTGAATTCAAATGAACTAACTGAATTCTATCTTATTTGTTAGGAAATACCTAAATGCAAGTTTGTGGAGTGGATTGACCCTGAATGGCCTGCCACTCTGAAGATGAGTTTAGCCAGGGTTTAGGGCACGTATGATGATGAGAACAAGCTAAGGCTCAGTGAAAGTGTAGTTCAAGCTGAAGAAAATTTTAGGGTTGTGAAAGAGAGGGAAAAGATGGAAAATGATCTGAGGTTTTTTAAACTAGATTTTGCTAAGAGTGGCTGACAAGGAGCAGGCAATTACTGAATTGGGAAATGCAAGACTTGCTCTTTCTGACATAAAGGAAGAGCTTGAGAAGAAGAAGATGTCTGATAAATCTACCACTAGCATTCATCAGGTTGTGAGGGCTAAGGCAGAGAAAGAGAGGGATGAGATGAAGCAAGAGATGGACAGCATGAAGGAAGAGTTGGACAAAGTGGTGTCACAGAGGGATGAGCTGAAGAAGGAGAAGAAGAAACTAGAGTATATGATTGGTGATCTATTCAGGCACAAGGAGGAGACCAAGAGCAAGATAAGGAGGGTGAAGGAGATCTTAGATGAAATTGAGTAAATCATTGTTGTTGCAATGCTGCCTTAAGTTGGAGCTATTAATTAGTTGTACTTCTTTATTGAACTTGGTTGATTTGTATGCCAGTATCACCTAAGGCACTGAATTTGTATGACTGCTTTTAGTTAACTGAATTTGTATGACTGCCCAAGTTATGTTGTTGCAAGGTGTTAATAGACTGAATTTGCTTTTAGTTAACTGTATTTGTATGACTGAATTTGCAAGGTGTTATTAGATAACTGGATTTTTGACAGTGTTACTGAAGATTCAGTAAACTGAATGACCAGTTCACTGAAGATTCAGTTACATGCAAATATAGTTAACTCAATTTGTCTCTCTCTGTTTGCATGTCATTTTCCTGAATTTATAGTGGTCATCTATGTATGAGTCTAACTGAATTCTAGTTAACTGTATCTGTTAACTATACAGTTAATTGTATTTGTTTCAGTTAACATGACTTTAACTGAAGAATTGGAACTAAACAGAGAATAAGTAGTATAGATTTAGTACATTGCAGTAAGATTTAGTACATTGCAGTAGATCTGGGTAGAGAATCCTACTCCACCTCAGCCTAGTGCACTGAAAAGGATGGAGATTAGCCCTCCTCCTTGCCCAGTAGATGATATCATCATCACTAGGGTTTGATCCAGGTGGGAATGCCTCCAGGAACTGATGTACATCCTTGCGGTTGCGTGCTGCAAGGATCCTCTCTGCCAGTTGCCTTCTTTGCAACCTTCTTGCCTCTCTACGCCTAGCTCCACTGGGTACCTCTTCTGCATCTACTACCTCTCCAGGATCCATGTCCTCCTAGGGTTCTCTCTGGCGGCTGGGGGGAGGAGAAGTGAGGGATTTGGCTTTGACTAGTGTTTGTGCCAATTGGGTGTGGTTTATATAGAAGTAAGAGGGGTGGGTGGTAGGTAGGCAGAGATAAATTTGGGTGGGTGGTAGGTAGCCCATTATTGTGGGCTAATATTAGGGAGGAAATTAAAAACAAGCCAATTTAGTTACTGGCTAAATTTAGCTAATTTGTATTCAGTAAGTATAACTGAATTTGTATTCAGTAAACTCATTTAACTGAATTTGTATTTGTATTCAGTAAGCTTAACTGAATTTGTATTCAGTACACTCATTTTAACTGAATTTGTATTTGTATTCAGTACACTCATTTTAACTGAATTTGTATTTGCATTCAGTAAGCTTAACTGACTTTTTTTAGTAAACTCATTTTAACTGAATTTGTATTTGTATTCAGTAAGCTTAACTGAATTTGTTTCAGTAAACTCATTTTAACTGAACAGCAACATTTTGTAGCAGCATATACAACTAACAACAGCAACAACAACATATGAAAGCAACTGATGGCAACATACATATAACTTAGGTAGTTGCAGCATAAGTTCAACCCTCCAGGATGCAGCACTAGTTCAACACATACCAAAAGTACTTCAAACTAGCCCATTCAAAACTACAAATAACTTATGTGCTCAACATATACTCAGCACACCTAACTACAAACTGATATGCTAACTTATATGCTAACTTATATGCTACTCAACATACCTAACTACATTATGCAGTCTTCAGCTCTTCAGTTCTTGAGCTGCTTCAGACGCTGGGAGCGGCGCACCTCCCCTGCAACTTGAATCTTTGTCGGCTTCTTCCTCTTCTTCGAGACATCCCGTGCTTGCCCGTCCACCACCTCCGCCAGCACTTCCTCCACCACCTCCTTGACAATGTCAGGCACTTCTGGCAGCAGGTCGACGTCAATGGGGCGGTCCCTGTCGCCCTTGTTGCCGGCGACGACGGGCTCCAGCATGACGACGTCGTCCGGCTCGTCGTTAGATAGCACCACCACCTCTATCTCCTCCTCGCCTAAAGACTCGCTATCCTTTTTGTAGCCAGAGTCGGAGTCGCCGGAGTAGGATTCATCTTCAGAGGAGGGTTGGACGTCGGAGACGTCGTCGTGGACGAGCAGGTCGGGCTTGAAGCGGTCCCAGTAGGCGGTGTTGACCGGCGCGGGGAGGGCGAGGACGACGTTGTTGACGCGCTGCATCCTGGAGGCAACGTTGAACGGATCCGGGTGCGGCGACGGCGTGGTGGCGGAACGGTACATCCACCACCGCGCGCGCTGCCTCGGATCGTCCGACCGCGTCTCGGCCATTGCGAAGCTCAAGACCAGGACCGAAGCTACGCCGGGTGCAGGCATGGCGCAACGCTTCTCGTCGTCAGTCATGACCTTTACGAGGCCACGCGCATGGTGGAGGAGCATCTGGCCGGAGGGGAACCACCACGCTATCTCCTTCAGGTCCGCGCAGAGCGCGTCGTCATCGTCGGCCAGATCCTTGATGGCCCTCTGCCATGCGGGGGTGTTGTCCATGGCGCCGGCGGCAGCGTGGAGCTCGGCGGCGAGGCTTTTCTTAGTTTTCTTGGTGGAGCGGGGTAGCGGGGAGATCGAGGAGCGAGCTGCGACGTGGGTGGACTGGGAGCAAGGTGGAGTTGAGTGGAGTTGAGGTGGTTGGCTTTAAAGGCCTAGGAAACTGAATCGGCGGAGCGACCAAGCTAGTGGAACGATGGTTCTACTTAAGTAAAGTGCGTGGTACTATCTAAACAAATCACTACTACTATCACACTGGTAATGCAGTTAGGTTTGCTATTCATAGGTCCTGGGTTCGATACCTAGGACAAACATTTTTTTCCAATTTTTTTTAAATTAACAAAAGCAATATTCACTCCAGTACTCACTTAACAACAGTAGTATTCAGTCCAAAACTTTTTTTAAAGTTTTTTTTCAATCAATAGCAGCAAAATTGAGTTCAGGTAACACCACAGAATTCAGTTATATTCAGTGAACAGCAAAATTCAGATATGTTGCAACATTCAGATATCTTCCAAGATTCAAATGTCTTCCAACATTCAGTTAACTCCTAGTTATAATATTTAATTACAAAAAGGGCAATGTATGCCATGGTTTGCCATCCAGAAATTAGGCAATATATTCCACATTTTGCCATCAAAAAAGAGGCAATTTATGCCACAGTTTGACATAACAAAAAAAGGCCAGTTTATTAGTTACATAAGTATAGGCCTTGTCAAAAAATGGTGGCTGAGAACTGCCACTAGATCAGGCAGCAGGAAAATCATCAGGAGGAGCATTTAGGTCAGGAATATGACTAGCAATGTCATCTCCAAACATCAGCCACCATGCCCTCTCACCTGCTTGGCCTCCTCTTCCTCTCCCTGCATCTGAATTTTCTCCTCTTCATGCATTCACATTACTGCCTCCTCTCCCTCTCCCAGCACCTGGGTTTGCTCCTCTCCCTCTCCCAGCTTCTGGATTTGCTCCTCTCCCTCTCCCAGCACCTGGATTTGCTCCTCTCCCTCTCCGAGCACCTGGATTTGCTCCTCTCCCTCTCCCAGCACCTGCATTTGCACTGGCACCTCTTCCTGGAGCTGAGACTGCACTTGCTCCCCTTCGTCTTCTTGCATTTGGATGTACCTCTCCTTTTCTTTCCTCTTGCAATGTCAGCTTCAGTTCTTGCCCTTGTCTGCCTAGCAACATTCATTTCTGTAGTCACCCTGGGTTGTGGTATTTCAGCCCCAACAACAACAACAAATGAAGAGAGCTCAGGCAGTGGGCCATGGACCCTTTGAGGAGGTCTTCTTGCTCTTTCCCTGCTGGCCATATTAAAAACCATACTAGCTGGTGACTCAGTAGGATCCAACCTAGGATCTAGCCTGTTTGGAAAGATGTTCTGCAAAGAAAGATGTTCAGATAAGCTCATTTTAGGGAGTTCATGCATAAGAGCCATTCCTACAAAATGAGATGCAACAGAAGCATACCTGAAGAAATGTTGGATCATCATAGTTATCATCAACAAGCTCTACTCCTTCTGCAACTAGTGCTTCCTGCCACCTGTAGTGCCCTTTCCTGTTGTGGTCAGCTCTGCCACAAATTGAGCAGTGCATTGTCACACCTTTTTTGTTCAAATATCTAACACCATTCTTGCTTCTCTTCTCTTCTGGTGTTTTATTCCTGTTTTTCTTTGGCCTTCCCAACTGTTTAGTGAAAATTGGTGGATATACTTTGTCTCCATTCTGTTTCTCCCAATGCTTTGGATCTCTAAGTGGAACTAGAGTGTATCCATATGCTTTCAGATAATTCTCCACTGTGTAGCAGTTATGAACCATTGTCACTGGGTCAATTCTCTCCTCCCTGCAGCATGCTATACTATGGCCACATGGTACTCTAGAGAGCTGCCATCTCCTGCAGTCACAAGTGTGCAAGCACAAGTCAACTGTATAACTAGAGTTACCAGACTGAACTCTAAACAATTGTTGGCCAGCTTCAGAGACATGGCAATTAGCAGCAAAGTCAGTGTTCTTGTCTAGTTTCTTCTTGATCTTTGGGCATATTCTCTGCTCTGCCCACTTCTTTATGGCCTCTCTCTGTTTACTCACCATCCTTTGCATGATCTTGTAAAAAATGTATTCCAGCATGGACAGCACTGGCATCTCTCTGCCCTCCAGAATGTAGTTGTTTAATACTTCAGAGTTATTGTTCAGCAGAATATCACACTTGGGAAAGACACTAAAAAATGATTTACACCATGTCTTTGGATCAAGTCTTTCAGTCCAGTGGAAGGCAGCTGCACTGTGTTCATCCATTTTCTCACAGTTTTGGCTCCACTTAACCCTGTTTGGTGCTCTTGCAATGGCCCACAGACCTTGCTTCAGTTGCTCTCCTTTGTGCTTCTCATTGAAATTCTGATAAATATGCCTAACACAAAACCTATGCTCAGCATCTGGCCAGATTTTTTGCACAACATTGATCAAACATTTCTTATTGTCACTCATAATAGTGAAAGGAGCAGTATTTGTGATGTTAAGGTCATCTCTCAATGTAGTGAGAAACCACTCCCAAGAACTAGTGCACTCTACTTCTACCCAACCCATTGCAATGGGGAAAATGCAGTCATTAGGATCAATACCCACTGCACTAAGCAACACTCCTTTAAACCTATTTTTCATGTGACAACAATCAATGAAAATAATAGGCCCGCATCCCTTGAGCCAACCCCTTTTGCATGCATCATAAGACCAATATAGAGTTTTGAGACATTTCCTGCCCTGTGGGAAATCTTTGTCTCTAACAACCTCAGTTGACAGAAGAAATGTAGACCCAGGGTTGGTATTCCTCAATTCATGACCATAGTCCCTAACCCCATTGAACCGCTCTTCTTCATCACCATGGATCTCCTCAAGTGTTGCAGTTCTTGCCCTAGCAAGCTTCCATCTGTTAGGGGTGACATGAAATTCATTGGTGATCTTTCTTGAAAATATACCTAGTGACATCTTCTGGTCATCTCTGAACTCATTTATGAAATACTTGCACAGGAATTTTGCTGTCAGTGACCTTATCTTCCATTTCTTCTGACATATATGTTCTCCATAGGAAGTCTTTATGATAAACCCCCCTGTCCTGTTGTCATTGCCAGCATACAGATACCATGGGCAACCATTTTCACAAACTGCTTCAAGTCTCCTCTTGTCATTCTTTATCTTCTTGATCTGCACTCTGTTTCTAACTGAATATGCAGTCAGTGCATGTCTTAGCTCAACCACATCAGCAAATACCATCCCTACTTTAAACACAGGGGAAATCATGTCCACCTTTGCATTGAAAGCTTTAAACTTGTACCTAAGTTCATCTGCTTGCTCAGTTGATAGGTTGAGATCTTCATCCTCAAGCAAGTATTCAGGCTCCACATCATCCTCGTCCTGATCAGCTTCTTCATCAACATCAAAGTCAATGTTGTCATCATAAAGATCATCATCACCATCATCTATGTCATAGTCACTGTCACTGAAATCAGAATCTGAAACAACTACATCTTCAATAACTGTTTCTCCATCTTCAGTTAGCATGTTGTGCTCAGCACCCTCAATAAGCAAACTCTGTGGGTCCGTTCCAATTGGTGAAATCTCTAACAAGGGATCTTCAGTTATCATGTTCTGCAAAGCACCCTCAATAAGCAAACTCTCTGGGTCTGTTCCATTTGCTGCAATCTCTGACAAAGGATCTTCTACAAAGACTAAAACTAGTCTATGGGAAGGGGATGCACTTGCTGCTGCAAAACTTGTTGTTGATGTTATGAAAGATAGGGGCAATGTGCACACCAAGTCAGACCTGAAGTTGCTGATGAAATCTGTATGGTCAACCATGACTACAAGCATCTTATGCTCAACACTAGCTCTGATCATATGCTGCACATCCTCATCACTGCTAATTCTGATCAAACCATCTGAGATTGGTTTATTTGGTTTGCTGAAGTAAATGATGTGCTCACTCACAGGATATCCCAACCAAACCAAGTGTTGTTCAAGGAATGCATAAGAGAAAGTGCCAGAGTCAACAAAGTCTAGCACCTCAACAGAAGGGTTCCAGTACTCCAGGTTTTTGATTGGGCCACAGAAAATTCCACCATGCTCAAGTTCCAATGTAAAAAATGGAATGTCCACCCTTTCTCCATTTGCTGCATCACACACTGTATTCAAAACAAAGATGCATCAGTTGAGAAACAAATATTCAGTTAACTAACTAAATTAGTCAATTGCATAACATACTTGAACAACAACTTAAGGTTCAGTTAACTGAACCTTTCAGTTAACTACGATAAGCTGAAAAAGATTCAGTTAACTACAGTACCTGACAAAATTCTGATAACTACAGTAACTGAAAATATTCAGTTAACTACAGTAACTGAACATGTTCACTGAACTATAGATAACTGAACATATTCAGTGAACTAAATATAAACTAACCATAAATGAAATACAACATTAGCACAACATTAACACAAACCATTCAATTCACTGAAACTTAGCTGCACATACCATTAGCATTACCAAAACTATACTAAACGGTGTAACAAAATAGCCAAGTTTATACTCTGTACAAAACATCTTCAATAGCCAAAAGGAGTTAAATTTCACAACACAAACAGATGCTTGAGTAGAGTACAGGCTAAAGCAGAACGAAAAGCCAACTACAAAGGCATTAACATCTAATTTGTCCGCCATAAACCCTAGCTATCGTGTCGAACCCAAACCTAAATTCATCGGCCGAAACCCTAGCTCCACTTCACCATACATGATCCTACTCAAAAAACACCACTAGACGACCCTGATTCGAGCACAACTGGACGCGATTCGAGCTGCAAACGGCAGGACGACGAGCTCAAAGGAGCAAAGCAGAGGTGAGGAGAGGGAGGAAAAGAAAGAAGAGAAGGGGCGTCGAGCTCACAGTAATCAGGAGGGAATGCTCCGAACGGCCGGACGAGATGAGCAGATGCCGGCATCTCCACGCCACCGGCGAACGGCGGCGACGACGCCTCCGTCGCTGACGTCACCATCGCCCCGCCAGCCCGTGAGCTCTGTCGCCCCGACAGCGACCAACTGAACCCTCTCGAACGGACGTGAAGTGGATTCCGACAGATTTAATTCAGGTGGGGGTGACTGCGGGTTGATTCAGGGAAACGGCAGGGGGTTTTGTGAAAAAATGCGCCCGCTGACCGGCCCAACCACTTGGCAGCCAATTGGCGAGCTGTGAATTGCCTGGGACTAAAACATCACATTGGGTGCAAGTTGAGGTATGGTTTGGTCTAGTTTTGTAACTTTGGGACTAAATCATCACATTGTGTGCAAGTTAGGGTACCTGGGATGCTATTATGTCGAATGGAAATAATGGGACTGGACAGTCAGTCAGGACGACCGATGGACTCAAAGAGAGAGAGTGCATGCATGTAGTGGGTAGATGCATGGCGTATTCGGCGCAGTGAAATGTGGCATGCATTCGCGCGCAGTGCTGGACCCACCGGCAGGCACGTACGCGTACGTCTCTCGGACAAGCACACCGTGGCTCGGCTGCCCCCCGCTCCCGTGTCGGGGAGGGCGGTTAGCTGGCCGACGGTGACAGGCAAGCGAGAACAACGCAGGAGAAACCCGCGTACTGACCGGACCGTCGGACCGATCGAGGGAGCTACACGCACAGGTACGTACTCCTAGGTACGTGCATGGGGTCCGTCGCTCTTGCATGCATGCATGCATGCATCCGTGCCAGATGGACCATGGAGACAGTAAGTACACCGTGCGTACTCCTGTGCTATGTTGCAGCCTTGCAGGCCTGGCTAAGCTCGGGAGTACGTACGTTGCACTAGTAAGTAGTCTGATGAGAGATTCGCGAACACATTCAGTCACTAGTGACTAGGGAGACCGGAACCGGAGCAGCCTGCGTGTAGCTAGCTGTATTCTCGCGCGACCGCCACGAATCGGACGCACTGAATTGCAAAGTGCCAAACCAACATCAATCGAATTGAATCGAGTTGATGGCGTGCGTGTTAATGTTGTGAGCGGCAGGCAGCGCCGCAGCCGGCCAAACAGAAGCCATCACTGATCTATCTTTAGGACCAGAGCCTCATTCACTCACCTGCCTATCTATTGCCCACATACGTACTACTCCTAGTACAAGTACTAGTACTATAGTACGTCATTACGTCTGTGGTCACCTTGTACGCCTGCCTGCCTGCCGGTTGCATGCCGCCGGTGCCGTACTAGCACCTGTGCTTCTCACCTGCACGCTCCTGGTCAAGCCTGCTCAAGCCAAAGCTGGCTTTTTTACTGAAGTCCAGGAAGAGCAGCAGTAGTGCGGGGCAGACAGCCTTGTCCTGCTCGACGATGGTGGCAGCGTTCTCCGGCTCGACGACGGCGGCGACAAACGCTGGCGCTTCTCGTCTTCCTCGACCTGCAAGGAGGAGCACCGGTACTGGAGATGCGGCTGCTGCTGCCGGGTCTACACGACGTGGAGGTCCTGCAAATGCGGTTGCTGCTCTGGCGGACGAGGGGGAGTTCGAGCTGCCGGGCGACTTCAACTTCATCTTCATCTGTGCAGATCAGGTCAGACTTCATCTTCGTCCCCTTGTGTGCTCTGATTCTGTGCTTTGCTTCAGAGATGCTAAGAAAAACTTGTTCATGCTCTGCTTGTGTTCTCTGCTTCAGATTGTGTGCTCTGATGATTATTTCAATTCTGCACTTTTTTGTTAAGACAGACTTGGGATAGGATCTCCATGCACTGTAGAGTGATGATTATTTATAGAAATTAAATGATGTTCTGAACAAAAATTAGGAACATGGAGGGAGTAGTAGATGTATACAGAGCAACTAGAGCACTACTGATGATGTCACTTCATATTTTGTGTTTAGTCTTTGCTCCTGAGTCAATTTTTGCAAGAGTATTCACCAGAGATTCAAAATACTCCAGCAACCTTCACTAGTTACTCCTACTGGTGGTTCACTATTTACTGTTAATTCACCAGCAAGCTTTCGAACAAGGAGTACTCATGAAAGTTTTGGAATGAATCTACTGATGGTTCACTGTTTATTTGCTTGATTACTGTTAATTGAAAATAGAGTAAGCAATACTAGAATATTGCTTGCTAGAGAAGAATATTTAGTGAGCATGATTGTGTAGAAATTTTTCATTTGGTACCTGGAGTAGAATATTTCTTGCTGGAGTTGCTTGCTTACTGTTAATTGAAAATATACTAAGCAGCTAATCTAGTGTTGCTCATGGAGTAGTTGTAGAGCATGCTCCTGTCCTCTCCTTTCCTCTCCACTCTCCTCTCCACTCTTGTCCTCTCCTCTCCACTCTTCTCCATTCAGAAAACTTCAATAAATTCAGAAACTTCCATATAATTCGGAAAACTTAAAAAAACAGAAACTTCCACATAAAATTTGGAAATTTCCATAAAGTTAAGAAACTTGCATATAGTTTTAGAAACTTGCACACTCAGTTTCAAACAACACATATGGAGTACTCCATTTCAAACAACACAATATAATCAATTTCATACTTACAAATAATCCATATCCACAAACAATACAAGTCTCACGAATGCACTTCCACAAACAAGTTTCATCATAGCACTACAAGTCTCAACATACTCGACAACAAGTTGCAAGCATTGCAAGTCTCGACATACTCCACTACTCCATGATATCTTGTTCTAGAATATCCATGGCATGTTCATAAACTTCACGGGGAAAGTGAATCCTAGGTGGTAGGATTCCTTGCCTTTCCAATCTATCCTTGCGCAAGTGTGGAATTTTGTATGAATTTTCCCCTCCATGGTTCATCACTTCTACCATGACGGTCTGAAGTGTTAGAAATATTCTGTTGAGTTTTCTGGCATCATACTCATCAAATTCTTCCTGCACACCTTGAATCAGTTCTTTGATAGTTGTGGGTGCTCTACAGTCGGTCAAAGACTCAAGGGATCTGAAATATCCAAGATCAAGTGCGTTTAGATCAGGAGAATTTGGAGGCTGGTTCATTATTTTAATGTCCAGACCAGTTGTAGCCACAGCTTCTGCAAAATCTGCATCATCAGGAAGAATGTGCGTTCCTGCGTTATCTTGCTGGATCAATATTGGATTAGTATCATCTGCGGGCCAGACTTCCTTTATTCCAGGAACCACTTTTTCTATCATATACCTCCTCATTACCCATCGGTTCACATTGACGGACTTGATTTCAATGGTCCCTCTTGCTCTATACTCACTTCTTCTAGCAGCAGGAATCTCTTGCACAAAGGGCCAGACACCAATTTTACCTGAGAATGTCATATTGCCTTCAGCGTCATATCTAGGTCGAACGACAGCGGTCAGAAACATCACTTTCTCAATACAGTTTTTGTTTCGAACAGTTCTGACCGGGTCATCTTCCTCGGGGAGGAGATAGTAGCATCTGTTCATTTTTGTCATATAGAACCACTTTTCGTCAATATGCACAATGTTGTGCATACTGATGAATTTAGGTCTTGGAGTTGCTGAGGTGGTCTCGTCAAGCAGTGACAAACAAAACTTGATCCTTTCTCTTTTATTCTTTTCTTTCAAGGATGGCTTCAAACGATTGGAGTGCCTTCTAATCTTGCGAAACTTGAGATTCTTGTAGAGTGTAGTATGGCTGACACCCAATTGGCGAGCAAGTGACCTAAGAGTCGGCCTTCTATTCAAAGGAACTATGGGGATTTGGGATAGAGTATCATCCTTTCCTTTCCTCCCGCTTCTTCGTTTCCTTCCGTTGGATACATCCACCTCTTGACCAAGCGCTTTTTGTCGCTCTGCTATCGTCCAGATTTTCGAATATGTTGAACACCAACTTGAAAAAATTGAGCAACCTCCTTCCTGTCATTTCTTTTGAACTTGCCACCCCTAGCCAGATGCAAGGTATGTAGTGCCATGTAGGCAGCATATCTCTGCTCATCTGTCATTGAATTTCTTTGCCTACGCAATTGCTTACCACCTACAGTAGCAAAAGAAAAAGAAACTTAGGGAAATGATGGAGGCCTTGATGATCACAAGATAGACCACATGTTGCGGGTAGCTAGATAGAGTGGCTAGCAGGAGTACCTGTTGCTTGACCTGATAACCCACAAGTGTAGGGGATCGCAACAGCTTTCGAGGGTAAAGTATTCAACCCAAATTTATTGATACGACACAAGGGGAACCAAAGAATATTCTTGAGTATTAGCAGTTGAGTTGTCAATTCAACCACGCATGGATAACTTAGTATCTGCGGCAAGGTATTTAGTAGCAAGTAGTATGATAATAAAGGTAAGGTGGCAAAAGTAAAGATAATAGTTTTTGGGTTTTTGTAGTAGTTGTAACAGTAGCAACGGAAAAGTAAATAAGCGAAGAACAGTATGTGAAAAGCTCGTAGGCAATGGATTAGTGATGGATAATTATGCCGGATGCGATTCCTCATGTAATAGCTATAACATAGGGTGACACAGAACTAACTCCAGTTCATCAATGTAAAGTAGGCATGTATTCCGTAAATAGTCATACGTGCTTATGGAAAAGAACTTGCATGACATTTTTTGTCCTACCCTCCCGTGGCAGCGGGGTCCTAGTGGAAACTAAGGGATATTAAGGCCTCCTTTTAACAGAGAACAGGAACAAAGCATTATCACATAGTGAATACATGAACTCCTCAAACTACGGTCATCACCGAGAAGTATCCCGATTATTATCACTTCGGGGTTGTCGGATCATAACACATAATAGGTGACTATAGACTTGCAAGATAAGATCAAGAACACACATATATTCATGAAAACATAATAGGTTCAGATCTGAAATCATGACACTCGGGCCCTAGTGACAAGCATTAAGCATAGCAAAGTCATAGCAACATCAATCTCAGACCATAGTGGATACTAGCGATCAAACCCTAACAAAACTAACTTGATTACATGGTAAATCTTATCCAACCCATCACCGTCCAGCAAGCCTACGATGGAATTACTCACGCACGGCGGTGAGCATCATGAAATTGGTGATGGAGGATGGTTGATGATGACGACGGCGACGAATCCCCCTCTCCGGAGCCCCGAACAGACTCCAGATCAGCCCTCCCGAGAGAGATTAAGGCTTGGCGGCGGCTCCGTGTCGTAAAACGCGATGAAACTTTCTCTCTGATTTTTTTCTCCCCGAACGTGAATATATGGAGTTGGAGTTGAGGTCGGTGGAGGTCCAGGGGGGCCACAAGATAGGGGGAGCGCGCCCAGGGGGAGGGGCGCGCCCCCCTGTCTCGTGGACAGGGTGTGGGCCCCCTGGTCTTGATTCTTTCACCAATATTTTTTATATTTTCCAAAAAGTGCCTCCGTGGATTTTCAGGACATTCCGAGAACTTTTCTTTTCTACACATAAAACAACATCATGGCAGTTCTGTTGAAAACAGCGTCAGTCCGGGTTAGTTTCATACAAATCATGCAAGTTAGAGTCCAAAACAAGGGCAAAAATGTTTGGAAAAGTAGATACATTGGAGACGTATCATGACCATGCACTGCTTCTTCTTCTTCTTGGAGTTCCATGTCAACTTCTTCTTGGAGTTCCATGGCAATGTATTCTTGGAGTTCCATGTCAACTTCTTCTCCTGCAGGTGGAGTACTTGCTTGAGGTCCAGGTTCATCCTCTTCTGGTGGAGAACAATTCAGGTCAAGGTTCAACATCTTTGTGTTGCTGTTGTTGTTGCTATTGCTCTTGATGTTGTTGATGTGTGGTGCTAATTTACTCCTGATGCTGCTACTAATTTGCTACTTTTGTTGTTGCTTGAGCTACTGCTGCTGCTGCTGTGTTTGTTGCTGGAGTACTTGCTTGAGCTACTGCTGCTAATTTGTTGATGGAGTACTTGATTGAGCGACAGCTACTGCCATTGTGTTGCTATTTCTCTTGCTTATATCTGCATGAACAAGTCCATCAAATGACACAATCTTCAGTTTATATGGTTCAGAACTGGTTAAGTTCATAAGTTAAAACATTAGATATGCAGATGTTTGAACTCTCTATAATAAATTTATATGGGGTATCATTAGATGCTGCTGCAAAGATTCTGCTCTCTGTAAATTCTGCTAACTGATAATTTTAATACAGACAAGTGCTATATATGATGTTCTTGGCCCGCAATCAGTGGGAGTACAATGCTCTTACAAATTTTGCATACTGTAGAAATTAAACTTGTGAATGTTGTACTCATACTGTTGTAGAGATTCATGTTGTGACAGTCATAGTTGATCCATTTAGACAAGGAGTATTGTGCAGTAGGAGTACAATAGTCTGTAGTTTGACAGACAAGTGCAGCATCCCATAGTGAATTCTCCTGTAAATTCTGTAAATAATGCATAGACAAACAAGTGCAACATCTCATGATAATGTGAGTATGGTTCCTGTTTGAAGAATTACCCGTTGAATTTATATGGATTAGTTTCTGAATAAGAGTAGTAATGCAGAATAGTGTGAATTTATATGCATTAGCTTATTCAGCTGTAGAGATTCATATACATTTGCCCAGATTGACCAAACAAATTTGAACTCTTTGTAATACTCCGTTAGAGAAAAAAATTATATGGAGTATCATTAGATGCTGTTGTACAGATTCATAGTAATGCTGCTGTAAAGACAAAATGCTCCTTCATGGTACTCCTCCTTTTATTTATATAGAAATGCAGGAGTACTCTAGGATCATTCAACTGATCCATTTGTAAATTTTGTGTCAATCTGCTGAATCTAGTAATCCTTGGCATTTTGCAGACGCGTACGATTCGCTTGATTCGGGTGGGAACATTACAATCAAGTGGGCACTGGAATGATCATGTGATGCATTGTTTGAAGTTAAGACTAATTCAGTTCAGTCTATTTGAAGCTAAGACAAATTTCCTTGGCATTTCACTAGATGTGGTGTTAATGGCCTGAAGATTTTATCCGATTATCCACCATTCATCCTGCAACCGGACTGGCAAATACTGTCGAATATGTTCAGAAGCAGAAATTGGAACAAAGGAAAACATCACATGCTCCGACCAGATTAATTTCCAACTTAGCTAGATGCCTAGTTATGGGAATCGACCAGATTAATTTCCAACTCAGCTAGATCGTTGCTATGGAGACAGAGGAGTCATAGGTTGGTCATCGCCCCCTCCTCAAATCCCAGGCACTCCTTGTCTCCCCTATCAGGTCAGTTCAGTCTGTTTGAAGCTAAGATCAATTCAGTGCACATCAGCTTTCTCATTCTTACATGAGCAAATTTCATGAAAAGAATCTTCTGTGAGAACACATCGATCTGTTTTTTTTCAAATGCAGGAGCACTCTATGGATTACAGAAGAATTGATTTGTAAGATTGCCCACAAGTGATACTGTGCAAAGAAATTTGAAATTAGTCTGACTTCTACTGTACAGAAGAATTGATTTGTAAGATTGCACACAAGAATTTATCTGAGTTCTGCTGTTGTGCAAGGGGAGAGGCGAGGAGAACCTGCCTGGAAGCAACGTGCTGCGGCGGCGGGGACGAGCTAGGTGGGCTGGGCGCGGCCAGGACCAATCTGGGGCGGCGACGACCAAGCTGGGCGGGGGTGGCTACCAAGCGGGCACAGCGGCGGCCAAGCTGGGCGGGCGCGGCAGCAACCAAGCGGGCGCAGCGGAGGCCGAACTGGGCACCTGAGATCGGGACCGAGTGCCTGGACGAAGGGGGCGAGTGCCTGCAGGCGGGGCCCGAGCGCTTGGACGAAGGGGATGACGCGAGCTCCTTCAAGAGGAAGACGACACGCTGGAGAAGGAAGACGGGCCAGCTCCTGTAGGAAGAAGACGACGCGAAAGTAAGTACTATTGGGCTAGCTAGTTGCGCGCATCTCCCGTTGATTCTATAGCTATACTTTCATCAATGCCATTTATAATGCTTCATTATCAGTTTGATTGACCTCTATTTCTCGTAAAGTGCTTGTGGCAGGAGGAAGGGAATGATTTCTGTGGATACTACGTGTGCGAGTTCATCCACACCGCGACTTTGAGAAACAAGCGGGGCTACTCTAAAAGACAATATGAAGTGCGTAAGCAATAATATTCACAATTTCATTTTATTACACCATCATTTATGTTGAGTTTCATTCATATATATGTATTAATTAACCCCCTTCTTCAAATTAGACGTGGCAGATGCGGAATGAACTCCTAGAACCAGATCCCGTGAAAGCAATTCAAGAGGAATTGGCGGGATTCTTTCTTGACCACGTCATCAGTAAAGCCGGAGAATACCATGTGGAAATTGATTTCAAATGCTAGGGGTTTGTAATTAAGAGATCTTATACATATTGTACATGTATGTAGCCAGTAGCGTCAGATACATGATATGAAAACTTGTTGTTCGACCAATCTCTCGGAGAAGGAGAGGTCGATCGATCACTTCTCTCGGTATGCATGATGAACTTCTGTACTTCATGTATGTAGCCAGTACGTAGCGTCGACCAAGCACGGACATAAGAGAGGACACTTCTCTCTATTAATTAGCTAGCTAACACAATATATGAAACACCTAAATTAACCCCCCAAAACCCCCAACCCCCCTCCTTTCAAAAAACAAAAAACAAAAACCGCAGCCACTGGAATGCTGACGCGTGGATGCCTTTTGGTCCCGGTTGGAGCCACCATCCAGGACCAAAGGCCCCCTGACTGGGCTCGGCGCACAGGGCCACGTGGAGGCACATTGGTCCCGGTTTGTGTTTGAACCGGGACTAATGGGTGGAGGTATTAGTAACGACCCATTAGTCCCGGTTCATGAACCGGGACTAAAGGCCCTTACGAACCGGGACTATTTGGTGTTTTTCTACTAGTGCAACTACATCTTCAATAACTGTTTCTCCATCTTCAGTTAGCATGTTGTGCTCAGCACCCTCAGTAAGCAAACTCTGTGGGTCTGTTCCAATTGGTGAAATCTCTAACAAGGGATCTTCAGTTATCATGTTCTGCAAAGCACCCTCAATAAGCAAACTCTCTGGGTCTGTTCCATTTGCTGCAATCTCTGACAAAGGATCTTCTACAAAGACTGAAACTAGGCTATGGGAAGGGGATGCACTTGCTGCTGCAAAACTTGTTGTTGATGTTATGAAAGATAGGGCAATGTGCACACCAAGTCAGACCTGAAGTTGCTTTTGAAATCTGTATGGTCAACCATGACTACAAGCATCTTATGCTCAACACTAGCTCTGATCATATGCTGCACATCCTCATCACTGCTAATTCTGATCAAACCATCTGAGATTGATTTATTTGGTTTGCTAAAGTAAATGATGTGCTCACTTACAGGATATCCCAACCAAACCAAGTGTTGTTCAAGGAATGCATAAGAGAAAGTGCCAGAGTCAAAAAAGTCTAGCACCTCAACAGAAGGATTCCCGTACTCCAGGTTTCTGATTGGGCCATAGAAAATTCCACCATGCTCAAGTTCCAGTGTAAAAAATTGGCTGTCCACCCTTTCTCCATTTGCTGCATCACACACTGTATTCAAAACAAAGATGCATCAGTTGAGAAACAAATATTCAGTTAACTGAATATTCAGTTAACTGAATAAATTAGTCAATTGCATAACATACTTGAACAACAGCTTAAGGTTCAGTTAACTGAACCTTTCAGTTAACTACAGTAAGCTGAAAAAGATTCAGTTAACTATAGTACTTGACAAAATTCTGATAACTACAGTAACTGAAAATATTCAGTTAACTACAGTAACTGAACATGTTCACTGAACTACAGATAACTGAACATATTTAGTGAACTAAATATAAACTAACCATAATTGAAATACAACATTAGCACAACATTAACACAAACCATTCAATTCACTGAAACTTAGCTGCACATACCATTAGCATTACCAAAACTATACTAAACGGTGTAACAAAATAGCCAAGTTTATACTCTGTACAAAACATCTTCAACAGCAAAAAGGAGTTAAATTTCACAACACGAACAGATGCTTGAGTAGAGTACAGGCTAAAGCAGAACGAAAAGCCAACTACAAAGGCATTAACATCTAATTTGTCCGCCATAAACCCTAGCTATCGTGTCAAACCCAAACCTAAATTCATCGGCCGAAACCCTAGCTCCACTTCGCCATACATGACCCTACTCAAAAAACACCACTAGAGGACCCTGATTCGAGCACAACTGGACGCGATTCGAGCTGCAAACGGCAGGGCGACGAGCTCAAAGGAGCAAAGCAGAGGTGAGGAGAGGGAGGAAAAGAAAGAAGAGAAGGGGCGTCGAGCTCACAGTAATCAGGAGGGAATGCTCCGAACGGCCGGACAAGATGAGCAGATGTCGGCGTCTCCACGCCGCCGGTGAACGACGGCGACGATGCCTCCGTCGCTGATGTCACCATCGCCGCACCAGCCCGTGAGCTCTGTCGCCCTGACAGCGACCAACTGAACCCTCTTGAACGGACGTGAAGTGGATTCCGACAGATTTAATTCAGGTGGGGGTGACTGCGGGTTGATTCAGGGAAACGACAGGGGCTTTTGTGAAAAAATGCGTCCGTTGACCGGCCCAGCCACTTGGTAGCCAATTGGCGAGCTGTGAATTGACTGGGACTAAAACATCACATTGGGTGCAAGTTGAGGTATGGTTTGGTCTAGGTTTGTAACTTTGGGACTAAATCATCACATTGTGTGCAAGTTAGGGTACCTAGGGTGCTATTAGCTCGAATGAAAATAATGGGACTGGCCAGTCAGTCAGGACGACCGATGGACTCAGAAAGAGAGAGAGTGCATGCATGTAGTGGGTAGATGCATGGCGTATTCGGCGCAGTGAAATGTGGCATGCATTCGCGCGCATTGCTGGACCCGCCGGCAGGCACGTACGCGTACGTCTCTCGGACAAGCACACCGTGGCTCGGCTGCCCCCCGCTCCCATGTCGGGGAGGGCGGTTAGCTGGCCGGCGGCGACAGGCGAGCGAGAACAACGCAGGAGAAACCTGCGTACTGACCGGACCGTCGGACTGATCGAGGGAGCTACACGCACAGGATCTAATACGAATTCAAATATCCACATCGACTGTCACAGCACTACAAGAAATATGTCAACTTGTGACCACCACTATTGGTCACTGAAAGGTCACAAATTTCCATTTACGACCTTTTTGTGACCAAAAACAGAAGGTCAAAAGCTGGCCGTCGTAAACTGACTATAGCGACCTTTCTTCTAGAATGGTCAAAGACGTTTATGACCAAAATACATCTACTGTGGTGTTTTGGTCACTAGCAACCTCCCCAGGCCACGTAGGCATCCAGCGTGGCAATCTGACGTGGCACAAGATTCAGCCCGGTCCGATTAGGTGTTTTACATGGGCTTAGCCCAACAATTCGGCCTTTTTAATATTTATTTTTTCTGTTAATTTTCGCTAGCTACATGGGCCTGGCCCAACAATTCGATTCTCTAGACTGATGTCTTTTGTTGTACATTTCTTTTTTGGGCCTGGACAATATTTTCTAGGCCCTGGCCTTTCAATGGTCCATTTCTTTTCAAATTTCAGCCTTTGTTCCAACCAATATATTTTAGGCCTTTTTTCAAAGCCCAAATATATTTGGTCCAATAGGCATTTCGGCCATTTTTCTTTTGGGCTATATATTTCTTTTTCTGGCCACTTTTAGTCAAGAAATGAATTTCAAGTGAATAAAAAGTAATATTCTGAGTTCAGCGAGCAAGTATACATCAAGTTCAGCGAGCAAATATACATCAAATTCCCAGCATGTTCAGCAGTACATCAAATTTCTCAAGAATATTAGCATTACAAATTCAGTAATATATAAAGCAAGTTGTTGACTGGGGCTTCGGGCTTCTTCAAATGTCTTCAGCCCAGAACTCCTGTAAATGAGAGGAATAGTCACATGTTTATAGTCTTAATATAAGCAATATTTGCTAACAACAAAACAGAACAATTAATCTAAGAACCATGCAAGAACCTAGGTGTCCAAATCAGATTATGCAACATCGATTGACACTAAAGACATAAATAGTCACCAGATGGGCATCAAATCATCACAATAGTTTCTCGACAGATGATAAAAAAAGAACAGAATGTAGATGGCAGTGAGTTAAGCAAGCACCACAATAACAGAAACATGTTGTCAGTGGAATGGATGGTAACACAAACATCTACTCTGCCCTGCTGTAACAAACATGTACTTGACACCTTACATACACCAGTGCAAGTGTTTTTCACATGTTACTACTTGATTCGACTTTATACATATAAATATACATGACAATAAACTTGCATAAAGAGGCGTCTAGTCTAGCATCAGACTAACTTACTGGTATAAAGAGACATGGATATTCATGGTAGTTGTACTAGAAAAAACTAACTGAACCAATGTCTCCATAGATATCATAGATCAGAACAGATGAAGCTGACAACATAATATAACCAGAAGTCAATTGTAGCTACTCATATTTTGTGTGTCCAAGTAGGTACCGATGAAAGTCACAATATCCTGTAATTGTTGAATGACTCGTGGTACAGCTTGCATTGTTAAAATGCAATGAACCAGGATTTTAGTTACACATATGGTTAAAGAAACAAACTTAAGGATTTAGTTAGAATCTCATATCACCCATGATCCACTGATTTCAACTGGTATTATATCTTACAAATCGAACTGAAGAAGTTCATTTCTAGCCCAACTATAATCTCAGGCCAACTATTGTAAGATGCAGGGAGCAGAGAGCTCACCATGGCTGTCATGTAGCCGACGTGGAAGAGGCAGCATGTTCGTCCAAGCAGGATCAGCAGCACCAGCGGACGGGTCCGGGGTTGTCGCCGCTCCTCCTTGTGGATGCCGAGGTCGGAGACGCCGGATCCGTACGGGCATCCACCTCCCATCCTTGCAATTAGAACTTTATATGTGAGAATTCAATTTTATCAATCTCTGAACTCTAGTCTAGTCTGATTCCTGATTGGGGATATGAATCAGCAAAAGAAAATCAAGGGGCCCTGCCCTCCCACTTTCCTAGAACAAAATGAGTACATGAGCAACAGCTATATAGGACTGATGATGCATGTACTACCTAGGAAAGAGCCACCAGCAGTATGATCACTTGAAGACCGATCTCGATGCATTTCGCAACCTACATAGCACATTCATACTGTTATGTTATTGTTATCCCCACTGACAGAAATCAGAAGTGCAGAGATTTGTCATTTGTGTATGCACAAGTAGAAGGCTTACACTTGGGAATCCAAGATCGTAGAGCCTGAATCCGAGGGTGAGGAGGTTGAGGGTGTGTTGGTGCTGATGCCGGAGCTTCCGCTGGGAACTCCAGCGGCACCACCATTGGTAGCTGGTCTCCGGCGCTTCCTTTCTTCCCGGGCAAGAAGACAGGAGAGACGAGGAGGAGCAGCAGTAGTTCGATGTGTGTTGGGTGGCCTAGCTGTAGCATGGCGGCGGACCTGGACATGGACCAATGAAGAATGAACACTGGTAATGAGATACAGCAAATGCAAACGGTTCAGAATAACACCAAGACATTCAGTACTGCAAGAAATTTCTGAAACTTCAGTTGCAGTAGTTATCAAACAAAATATCAGTCCAGTAACCTCCAAATTAAATTAAATTATGATGGTTTACTGCAAGTAAGACTAGCATATAGTAGTTTGTCTTGTACAGAATGCTTCTAATCTAAGTAAGCATTGTCATGCATGCAAATATTTTATGGAGTATGTGACCATTAGAATGCATACGTGTGTAGGGGAGCTCCCTCGGCATCGCAGCTATCGTGTTTGACCAATGAAACAAAAGGTTACAGGGAGCTTTTAAGTAAAATCTATTTGTGCACACAGCAAATCTGAGAATGTGAGATCGGTATGCTCTCTACTAGTCTCCAGTGAGCTGATCCTGCTAATCTATCTACGCAACGGTGGTGAGAGATGGAGATGCCAGTAGAAGGAACTAGCAACCATACCACATGCAAGGCCAAGACGGATAGCACTGACAACAGGTATGCATCAATGGGCATGCAGCACAAGATGGATATCTGCAAGTCTTTCTTCGGAAGAGGCATTGTAACTAGACTACTGCTTACTACTTAACCCAAAACTGAATCATGAAACAAATCTTACCATCCATGCACTGTAGGCAGGATCTTTCTCAGGCAGGTACGGTGGTCGTCTCTCTTTCAGCTGGATTTTCTTAGCCCACAGTCTGGTCGCTGAACAACCACTTCTTTAGCGTTTTCTTGTCACTGCAGGTGTGGAGGAAGTTCATCAACAGAAGAGTACCTAAGAAGAAGAATCATGCATCGGGAATCAATCAAATCAACACCAAATCGAATCAGGAAGAAGAATCGAGTGCTCACATAGGTAGTTGTAGTGCTCCTGCACCTCCTCGATGTCGTACTGCGTCAGCATCGCCCAGGTTCATCTTGTTGGCGTGGAACTGGTCTGCTCACGCCCAGGTGATGCTTGTACGCGGTTTGCACAGGAGGCAGGCCTGGATGCCCTCCTTCCACCGTGGTGAAGACCTGTCCTTCCACCACGGTGCCCAGGCCGTCGGCGCAGATCTGGCACACGCCCCCGGCCCCATGCCTCGGAGACGGCGGGGACCTTGACGAAGAACTCGGAGACGGCAGGGACCTTGACGACGAACCCCGCGGCAGGATCCCAGACCTGGTGGGCGGGGACGGCCTTGGCGCCGATGCCGGGGCGGGAGCGGCGGGTGGAGCCGCGCCGGAGTTGGTGCGGGCGCAGGGTAGCAGGTCGCGCGTGCGGCCCCGCGGAGCGAGACCCTCCTGGCCGCGGCGGCGCGTCCCTCGACACCGCGAAAGCGGACGCCAAGAAGGGCAACCCCGCCGAGGAGGCAATGGCGAGGGCAGGTGAGGCAGAGGCCTTGAGCGTGAACGTCGACGACGGAGGAAGGGGACGGTGGACGGGGGGGCTTGGGTAGGATCTGGAGAGAAAGGGTGTGGCGGTTGGATCTGGAAGGGGAGGGGATGGAGAGGAGCTCCGCCGGATCTGGAAGGGGAGAGGAGGAGCAGAGAGCGAGTGAAAGAAAGGAGGCGGGGGGTGGATGGAAAATGACCACGGGACAGAGCTAGGGTTTCGGGGACACATCCATGTTTGGTGCCGGCCGTTGGATCCAGGGGATCCGACGGTGATTTACCCATGATCCGCGTGAGAGGCCCCTGGACCAATCAGAATGCAGTATACAGGTATGATATTTTGACCATTTAAATTGGTCATAATCGACTAAAATTATGTGCTAAATCGTGTTAGCTATTTTATTATGACTTGAAAATAAAAAAACGTTTTATTGCGTCAGCAAATTTGACTATTGTTTTCAGGAATAATCATAAATTGAATAAGATAAATATTTTTTTAAAGAGTTATGAGAAATGAGTTCTTTTAAATTATTTTTTCATTTTTTGAGTGTTCGAAATGAGCTTTTTTGTGAAGGACCTACCAAATATTTATTGCAAAATTGTACCAACTCAATTTTCTAAAATACTAGGACATATTTAATGCACAATTGACCAAATGGTTGGGTGTGAGAAGCTTTGATCCACCTCTGGTGAAAAAGACAAATTTCCGTCGATTCAAAAGGAAGCGGGTCAAATTTGAACTGTAGCTGTCTTCTAGTTTGCTCTTTATTTTTTCCAAAAATCATTTCTAGATACATCAGTACCTATTTAATCAGAGAAACACCAATAAAATTCCAAGATTCAACCACTAGCTAGGAACGGTCATTCCGGCCGTTTTGACCGCATTTTGAAAACGGGCATAAAAAATTCAAAAAAATCAAAAAATTGGGAAACCTTCGCATTGTATCATTATATGTGGCCAAGTTCCGAGGAAAAATAACAAACTTGTAATACGACAATTATTTTAAAAAAGTGTTCTCGGAAACGAGCTATCACGTGTGGAGATCAATGGCTTTCAAGCCAAATGATCAATCTTATGGCCACATTCATGGCATAGTTTGTTTAAATGATCTCATATTGTACACAAGGGTGCATATTGGAATGGCAAACAATGTTGCCTAATGAAGTTTTCATTTTCTTTGTACGAAAAAACCATTTTTCATTTTTCGAGTGCCCAAAAGGAGGTTTTTTTGTGAAGGACCTCCCAAATAATTGTTGAAAAATTGGACCAAATCATTTTTATAAAATACTAGGCCATATTTAATGCAAAATTGACCAAATTGTTGGGTGCAAAAAGTTTTGATCCACCTCTTGTGAAAAAGATAAATTTCCGTCGATTCAGTTGGAAGCGGGTCAAATTTGAACTGCAACTGCCTCATAGTTTGCTATTTATTTTTTCCAAAAATCATTTCTAGGTACATAAGTATCTATTTAATCAGAGAAACACCAAAAACATTCCAAGATTCAACCACTAGCTAGGAACGGTCATTCTCACCGTTTTCACCGCATTTTGAAACGGGCATAAAAAATTCAAAAAAAATCAAAAAATTGGGAAACCTTCGCATTGTGTCATCATATGTGGCCAAGTTCCCAGGAAAAATAACAAACTTGTAATACGGCAATTATTATAAAAAAATGTTCTCAGAAACGAGCTATCATGTGTGGAAATCAATGGCTTTCAAGCCAAATGATCAATCTTATGGCCACATCCATGGCATAGTTTGTTCAAATGATCTCATATTGTGCACAAGAGTGTATATTGGAATGGCAAACAATGTTGTCTAAAGAAGTTTTCATTTTCGTTGGACGAAAAAACCATTTTCCATTTTTCGAGTGCCCGAAAGGAGGTTTTTTTGTGAAGGAACTACCAAATAATTGTTGCAAAATTGGACCAAATCATTTTTATAAAATACTAGGCCATATTTAATGCACAATTGACAAAATGGTTGGGTGTCAAAAATTTTGATCCACCTCTGGTGAAAAAGACAAATTCCCGCTGATTCAGCTGGAAGCGGGTCAAATTTGAACTACAGCTGCCTCATAGTTTGCTATTTATTTTTTCCAAAAATCATTTCTAGGTACATAAGTATCTATTTAATCAGAGAAACACCAAAAAAATTCCAAGATTCAACCACTAGCTAGGAACGGTCATTCCCGCCGTTTTGACCGCATTTTGAAACGGGCATAAAAAATTCAAAAAAAATCAAAAAATTGGAAAACCTTCGCATTGTGTCATTATATGTGAACAAGTTTCCAGGAAAAATAATAAATTGTAATACGGTAATTATTTTAAAAAAGTGTTCTCAGAAATGAGCTATCAAGTGTGAAGATTCATGGCTTTCAAGCCAAATGATCAATCTTATGGCCACATTCATGGCATAGTTTGTTCAAATGATCTCATATTGTGCACAAGGGTGCATATTGGAATGGCAAACAATGTTGCCTAAGGAAGTTTTCATTTTCGTTGGACGAAAAAACCATTTTCCATTTTTCGAGTGCCCGAAAGGAGGTTTTTTTGTGAAGGAACTACCAAATAATTGTTGCAAAATTGGACCAAATCATTTTTATAAAATACTAGGCCATATTTAATGCACAATTGACAAAATGGTCTGGTGTAAATTTTTTGATCCACCTCTCGTGAAAAAGACAAATTTCTGCCGATTCAGGTGGAAGCGGGTCAAATTTGAACTGCAGCTGCCTCATAGTTTGCTATTTATTTTTTCCAAAAATCATTTCTAGTTACATAAGGACCTATTTAATCATAAATACATGGTTTGGTGGCGATACGTCGAGGTTTGGGCGGTGGCCGAGGGCCCCAACTCTAGAGCGCGTAAACTCGCATGCCCGCCGCGTGGTCACCGCGTGACCGTGGCGTTGCCATGTGTTCTGGGCGGCCTAGGCATGTCTAGTGGGTTGGGCACTCCCCAGGTTGGTGCTAGGAAGAAAATTACAACATAAGATTCTCACGAGGAGACCAATCGATGCTCAAACATGAATTAGCAGCCAAGTGTTTGATTAGCGGTACGGGAAATGTACATGGCTAATGGGCGTGAGTTTTGGCTGAGGATGATCAGTTACTAAGAAGACCGTTTTCACAAATTTTCAGCTCAAAAGGAGGAGCCTAGGTGGTACTTTCTTTGCAAACTACCACACTGGACATAACTACGAATGTTGAAGCTCGGCTCAAAATAATGAATGGATTGAGATGGCATTTGGTGGAGGATGGTTATTTGGGCATAGGAAAGCACTGTAGAAAATGGATGCTATTTGGACATGCCAAAGTGGTACTTCCTTCACAAACTGTTGTTCTGAACAGAATAGGAAAATGAATATTTTTGAATTATTTTTGAACTAGGCAAGGAAGGTTTTTACATATTTGACAAAGATATGAGCCAAAGAATTTATGAGATTTTTTGGGGAATTTTGGGAAATACAGAAATATAGGTTGCTTCACAACCTAGGGCAAAACAGCCACATGGACATGACACATAGGCAAAACTGATGAGGTGGCGCCTAGTCATAGCAACCCACCATAATTTACAAGGCTATGACCATTTATATTGGTCGTTAACAACTAGAAATAAGGCAGCAGACTAGCGATGTTTGCTTTATGACCATTTCGTGTAAGGAAATTATGACCTTTCTGACCAAAATGGTCGCAATGGTTTAGGGTTTGGAGCCCCTCGAACAGCTTTTGACCAATTGATCTTAAATGGTCATAAATCTATGACCAATTCTTCCAGGGTCACTGACAGAAGGTCATAAGTTGACATATTTCTTGTAGTGCAGGACCGGCTCCGATGTAACGAGTCTCGACCGTGCATGCGCATGTACGTACTCAGGTACGTGCATGGGGTCCGTCGCTCTTGCATGCATGCATCCGTGCCAGATGGACCATGGAGACAGTAAGTACACCGTGCGTACTCCTGTGCTATGTTGCAGCCTTGCAGGCCTGGCTAAGCTCGGGAGTACGTACGTTGCACTAGTAAGTAGTCTGATGAGAGATTCGCGAACACATTCAGTCACTAGTGACTAGGGAGACTGGAACCGGAGCAACCTGCGTGTAGCTAGCTGTATTCTCGCGCGACCGCCACGAATCGGACGCACTGAATTGCAAAGTGCCAAACCAACATCAACCGAATTGAATCGAGTTGATGGCGTGCGTGTTAATGTTGTGAGCGGCGGGCAGCGCCGCAGCCGGCCAAACAGAAGCCATCACTGATCTATCTTCAGGACCAGAGCCTCATTCACTCGCCTGCCTATCTATTGCCCACATACGTACTACTCCTAGTACAAGTACTAGTACTATAGTACGTCATTACGTCTGGTCACCTTGTACGCCTGCCTGCCTGCCGGTTGCATGCCGCCGGTGCCGTACTAGCACTCGGTCCTTCTCACCTGCGCGCTCCTGGTCGGGGGGCCATGAGTCATGGCCTGCCGCGCTCCGCGGTGGCCCGGCCCAATTATTCGATTTCTTCGTGGCACTGGTTTTCTTCGGTTTTCCTTCCTTTTTTCCCCTTTCTTTCTTCAACACATCTCCACCTTTTCAATACACATTGTACAGTTCCCATATACTTGTGGAACTTTTTCTTTTACAAGTTGAACATTTTCCAAATAAATTATGTACATTTTTCCTAATACTTCCTCCATCGAGTTTTAGAGGGGCTTGTTTTTTGAATCTCTCACAACAAGGTAAAGAGCATGCAAATTAGAGCAGTTTCACGGGAGTGGACTTTGTCCAAATGGATCTCATCAAAATTTCGCATGCAAGCGATTGGTTGATGCATGCAGGAAATTGATGGGAAATGCCCCACACACCATGCGAGAGAAAGATACTCCCTCCGTAAACTTTTATAAGAGCGTTTACAATTTTCAGACACAGCCGACAAATGGGGAAATGGACAGTTTTACCCTCGATTTGAAATTTCAGTCGTCTTCCTCCTCCAGAGCTCGCGTCGTCTTCTTCCTACAGGAGCTGGCCCGTCTTCCTTCTCCAGCGTGTCGTCTTCCTCTTGCAAGAGCTCGCGTCATCCCCTTCGTCCAAGCGCTCGGGCCCCGCCTACAGGCACTCGCCCCCTTCGTCCAGGCGCTCGGTCCCGATCTCAGGTGCCCAGTTCGGCCTCCGCTGCGCCCGCTTGGTTGCTGCCGCGCCCGCCTAGCTTGGCCGCCGCTGTGCCCGCTTGGTAGCCACCCCCGCCCAGCTTGGTCGTTGCCGCCCCAGATTGGTCCTCGCCGCGCCCAGCCCACCTAGCTCGTCCCCGCCGCCGCAGCATGTTGCTTCCAGGCAGGTTCTCCTCGCCTCTCCCCTTGCACAACAGCAGAACTCAGATAAATTCTTGTGTGCAATCTTACAAATCAATTCTTCTGTACAGTAGAAGTCAGACTAATTTCAAAATTTTCTGCACAGTATCACTTGTGGGCAATCTTACAAATCAATTCTTCTGTAATCCATAGAGTGCTCCTACATTTGAAAAAAAAACAGATCGATGTGTTCTCATAGAAGATTTTTTTCATGAAATTTGCTCATGTAAGAATGAGAAAGCTGATGTGCACTGAATTGATCTTAGCTTCAAACAGACTGAACTGAACTGATAGGGGAGACAAGGAGTGCCTGGGATTTGAGGAGGGGGCAATGCCCAACCTATGACTCCTCTGTCTCCATAGCAACGATCTAGCTGAGTTGGAAATTAATCTGGTCGATTCCCATAACTATGCATCTAGCTAAGTTGGAAATTAATCTGGTCTAAGCATGTGATGTTTTCCTTTGTTCCAATTTCTACTTCTGAACATATTCGACAGTATTTGCCAGTCCGATTGCAGGATGAATGGTGGATAATCTGATAAAATCTTCAGGCCATTAACACCACATCTAGTGAAATGCCAAGGAAATTTGTCTTAGCTTCAAATAGACTGAACTGAATTAGTCTTAACTTCAAACAATGCATCACATGATCATTCCAGTGCCCACTTGATTGTAATGTTCCCACCCGAATCAAGCGAATCGTACGCGTCTGCAAAATGCCAAGGATTACTAGATTCAGCAGATTGACACAAAATTTACAAATGGATCAGTTGAATGATCCTAGAGTACTCCTGGATTTCTATATAAATAAAAGGAGGAGTACCATGAAGGAGCATTTTGTCTTTACAGCAGCATTACTATGAATCTGTACAACAGCATCTAATGATACTCCATATAATTTTTTTCTCTAACGGAGTATTACAAAGAGTTCAAATTTGTTTGGTCAATCTGGGCAAATGTATATGAATCTCTACAGCTGAATAAGCTAATGCATATAAATTCACACTATTCTGCATTACTACTCTTATTCAGAAACTAATCCATATAAATTCAACGGGTAATTCTTCAAACAGGAACCATACTCACATTATCATGAGATGTTGCACTTGTTTGTCTATGCATTATTTATAGAATTTACAGGAGAATTCACTATGGGATGCTGCACTTGTCTGTCAAACTACAGACTATTGTACTCCTACTGCACAATACTCCTTGTCTAAATGGATCAACTATGACTGTCACAACATGAATCTCTACAACAGTATGAGTACAACATTCACAAGTTTAATTTCTACAGTATGCAAAATTTGTAAGAGCATTGTACTCCCACTGATTGTGGGCCAGGAACATCATATATAGCACTTGTCTGTATGAAAATTATCAGTTAGCAGAATTTACAGAGAGCAGAATCTTTGCAACAGCATCTAATGATACCCCATATAAATTTATTACAGAGAGTTCAAACATCTGCATATCTAATGTTTTAACTTATGAACTTGACCAGTTCTGAACCATATAAACTGAAGATTGTGTCATTTGATGGACTTGTTCATGCAGATATAAGCAAGAGAAGCAGCAACACAATGGCAGTAGCTGTCGCTCAATCAAGTACTCCATCAACAAATTAGCAGCAGTAGCTCAAGCAAGTACTCCAGCAACAAACACAGCAGCAGCAGCAGTAGCTCAAGCAACAACAAAAGTAGCAAATTAGTAGCAGCATCAGGAGTAAATTAGCACCACACATCAACAACATCAAGAGCAATAGCAACAACAACAGCAACACAAAGATGTTGAACCTTGACCTGAATTGTTCTCCACCAGAAGAGGATGAACCTGGACCTCAAGCAAGTACTCCACCTGCAGGAGAAGAAGTTGACATGGAACTCCAAGAAGAAGAAGAAGCAGTGCATGGTCATGATACGTCTCCAATGTATCTACTTTTCCAAACACTTTTGCCCTTGTTTTGGACTCTAACTTGCATGATTTGAATGAAACTAACCCGGACTGACGCTGTTTTCAACAGAACTGCCATGATGTTGTTTTATGTGTAGAAAAGAAAAGTTCTCGGAATGTCCTGAAAATCCACGGAGGCACTTTTTGGAAAATATAAAAAATATTGCTGAAAGAATCAAGACCAGGGGGCCCACACCCTGTCCACGAGACAGGGGGCGCGCCCCTCCCCCTGGGCGCGCTCCCCCTATCTCGTGGGCCCCCTGGACCTCCACCGACCTCAACTCCAACTCCATATATTCACGTTCGGGGAGAAAAAAATCAGAGAGAAAGTTTCATCGCGTTTTACGACACGGAGCCGCCGCCAAGCCTTAATCTCTCTCGGGAGGGCTGATCTGGAGTCTGTTTGGGGCTCCGGAGAGGGGGATTCGTCGCCGTCGTCATCATCAACCATCCTCCATCACCAATTTCATGATGCTCACCGCCGTGCGTGAGTAATTCCATCGTAGGCTTGCTGGACGGTGATGGGTTGGATAAGATTTACCATGTAATCAAGTTAGTTTTGTTAGGGTTTGATCGCTAGTATCCACTATGGTCTGAGATTGATGTTGCTATGACTTTGCTATGCTTAATGCTTGTCACTAGGGCCCGAGTGTCATGATTTCAGATCTGAACCTATTATGTTTTCATGAATATATGTGTGTTCTTGATCTTATCTTGCAAGTCTATAGTCACCTATTATGTGTTATGATCCGACAACCCCGAAGTGATAATAATCGGGATACTTCTCGGTGATGACCGTAGTTTGAGGAGTTCATGTATTCACTATGTGATAATGCTTTGTTCCTGTTCTCTGTTAAAAGGAGGCCTTAATATCCCTTAGTTTCCACTAGGACCCTGCTGCCACGGGAGGGTAGGACAAAAAATGTCATGCAAGTTCTTTTCCATAAGCACGTATGACTATTTACGGAATACATGCCTACTTTACATTGATGAACTGGAGTTAGTTCTGTGTCACCCTATGTTATAGCTATTACATGAGGAATCGCATCCGGCATAATTATCCATCACTAATCCATTGCCTACGAGCTTTTCACATACTGTTCTTCGCTTATTTACTTTTCCGTTGCTACTGTTACAACCTACAAAAACCCAAAAACTATTATCTTTACTTTTGCCACCGTTACCTTTATTATCATACTACTTGCTACTAAATACCTTGCTGCAGATACTAAGTTATCCAGGCGTGGTTGAATTGACAACTCAACTGCTAATACTCAAGAATATTCTTTGGTTCCCCTTGTGTCGAATCAATAAATTTGGGTTGAATACTTTACCCTCGAAAGCTGTTGCGATCCCCTACACTTGTGGGTTATCAGGTCAAGCAGCAGGTACTCCTGCTAGCCACTCTATCTAGCTACCCGCAACATGTGGTCTATCTTGTGATCATCAAGGCCTCCATCATTTCCCTAAGTTTCTTTTTCTTTTGCTACTGTAGGTGGTCAGCAATTGCGTAGGCAAAGAAATTCAATGACAGATGAGCAGAGATATGCTGCCTACATGGCACTACATACCTTGCATCTGGCTAGGGGTGGCAAGTTCAAAAGAAATGACAGGAAGGATGTTGCTCAATTTTTTCAAGTTGGTGTTCAACATATTCGAAAATCTGGACGATAGCAGAGCGACAAAAAGCGCTTGGTCAAGAGGTGGATGTATCCAACGGAAGGAAACGAAGATGCGGGAGGAAAGGAAAGGATGATACTCTATCCCAAATCCCCATAGTTCCTTTGAATAGAAGGCCGACTCTTAGGTCACTTGCTCGCCAATTGGGTGTCAGCCATACTACACTCTACAAGAATCTCAAGTTTTGCAAGATTAGAAGGCACTCCAATCATTTGAAGCCAACCTTGAAAGAAAAGAATAAAAGAGAAAGGATCAAGTTTTGTTTGTCAATGCTTGACGAGACCACCTCAGCAGCTCCAAGACCTAAATTCATCAGTATGCACAACATTGTGCATATTGACGAAAAGTGGTTCTATATGACAAAAATGAACAGATGCTACTATCTCCTCCCCGAGGAAGATGACCCGGTCAGAACTGTTCGAAACAAAAACTGTATTGAGAAAGTGATGTTTCTGACCGCTGTCGTTCGACCTAGATATGACGCTGAAGGCAATATGACATTCTCAGGTAAAATTGGTGTCTGGCCCTTTGTGCAAGAGATTCCTGCTGCTAGAAGAAGTGAGTATAGAGCAAGAGGGACCATTGAAATCAAGTCCGTCAATGTGAACCGATGGGTAATGAGGAGGTATATGATAGAAAAAGTGGTTCCTGGAATAAAGGAAGTCTGGCCCGTAGATGATACTAATCCAATATTGATCCAGCAAGATAAAGCAGGAACGCACATTCTTCCTGATGATGCAGAGTTTGCAGAAGCTGTGGCTACAACTGGTCTGGACATTAAAATAATGAACCAGCCTCCAAATTATCCTGATCTAAACGCACTTGATCTTGGATATTTCAGATCCCTTGAGTCTTTGACCGACTGTAGAGCACCCAGAACTATCAAAGAACTGATTCAAGGTGTGCAGGAAGAATTTGATGAGTATGATGCCAGAAAACTCCACATAATATTTCTAACACTTCAGACCGTCATGGTAGAAGTGATGAACCATGGAGGGGAAAATTCATACAAAATTCCACACTTGCGCAAGGATAGATTGGAAAGGCAAGGAATCCTACCACCTAGGATTCACTTTCCCCGTGAAGTTTATGAACATGCCATGGATATTCTAGAACAAGATATCATGGAGTAGTGGAGTATGTCGAGACTTGCAATGCTTGCAACTTGTTGTCGAGTATGTTGAGACTTGTAGTGCTATGATGAAACTTGTTTGTGGAAGTGCATTCATGAGACTTGTATTGTTTGTGGATATGGATTATTTGTAAGTATGAAATGGATTATATTGTGTTGTTTGAAATGGAGTACTCCATATGTGTTGTTTGAAACTGAGTGTGCAAGTTTCTAAAATTATATGCAAGTTTCTTAACTTTATGGAAATTTCCAAATTTTATGTGGAAGTTTCTGTTTTTTTTTAAGTTTTCCGAATTATATGGAAGTTTCTGAATTTATTGAAGTTTTCTGAATGGAGAAGAGTGGAGAGGAGAGGACAAGAGTGGAGAGGAGAGTGGAGAGGAAAGGAGCATGCTCTACAACTACTCCATGAGCAACACTAGATTAGCTGCTTAGTATATTTTCAATTAACAGTAAGCAAGCAACTCCAGCAAGCAATATTCTACTCCAGGTACCAAATGAAAAAATTCTACACAATCATGCTCACTAAATATTCTTCTCTAGCAAGCAATATTCTAGTATTGCTTACTCTATTTTCAATTAACAGTAATCAAGCAAATAAACAGTGAACCATCAGTAGATTCATTCCAAAACTTTCATGAGTACTCCTTGTTCGAAAGCTTGCTGGTGAATTAACAGTAAATAGTGAACCACCAGTAGGAGTAACTAGTCAAGGTTGCTGGAGTATTTTGAATCTCTGGTGAATACTCTTGCAAAAATTGACTCAGGAGCAAAGACTAAACACAAAATATGAAGTGACATCATCAGTAGTGCTCTGGTTGCTCTGTATACATCTACTACTCCCTCCATGTTCCTAATTTTTGTTTAGAACATCATTTAATTTCTGTAAATAATCATCACTCTACAGTGCATGGAGATCCTATCCCAAGTCTGTCTTAACAAAAAAGTGCAGAATTGAAATAATCATCAGAGCACACAATCTGAAGCAGAGAACACAAGCAGAGCATGAACAAGTTTTTCTTAGCATCTCTGAAGCAAAGCACAGAATCAGAGCACACAAGGGGACGAAGATGAAGTCTGACCTGATCTGCACAGATGAAGATGAAGTTGAAGTCGCCCGGCAGCTCGAACTCCCCCTCGTCCGCCAGAGCAGCAACCGCATTTGCAGGACCTCCACGTCGTGTAGACCCGGCAGCAGCAGCCGCATCTCCAGTACCGGTGCTCCTCCTTGCAGGTCGAGGAAGACGAGGAGCGCCAGCGTTCGTCGCCGCCGTCGTCGAGCCGGAGAACGCTGCCACCGTCGTCGAGCAGGAGAAGGCTGTCTGCCCCACACTACTGCTGCTCTTCCTGGACTTCAGTAAAAAAGCCAGCTTTGGCTTGAGCAGGCTTGACCAGGAGCGCGCAGGTGAGAAGGACCGAGTGCTAGTACGGCACCGGCGGCATGCAACCGGCAGGCAGGCAGGCGTACAAGGTGACCAGACGTAATGACGTACTATAGTACTAGTACTTGTACTAGGAGTAGTACGTATGTGGGCAATAGATAGGCAGGCGAGTGAATGAGGCTCTGGTCCTGAAGATAGATCAGTGATGGCTTCTGTTTGGCCGGCTGCGGCGCTGCCTGCCGCTCACAACATTAACACGCACGCCATCAACTCGATTCAATTCGATTGATGTTGGTTTGGCACTTTGCAATTCAGTGCGTCCGATTCGTGGCGGTCGCGCGAGAATACAGCTAGCTACACGCAGGCTGCTCCGGTTCCGGTCTCCCTAGTCACTAGTGACTGAATGTGTTCGCGAATCTCTCATCAGACTACTTACTAGTGCAACGTACGTACTCTCGAGCTTAGCCAGGCCTGCAAGGCTGCAACATAGCACAGGAGTACGTACGGTGTACTTACGGAAAAAGTCTGAAATAAACCTTTAGTTTGTAGACTGAAGCTAAATAAAATCCTGAACTTTGAATCCCTGAAATCAGCACACCAAATTCTCTTATCCCGGTCTGTTTTAAACCTTGAGCGTGTTTTCAAGGGGATTGTTGAGGTGGCAGGTAACGCTAAGGCCGGACGTGATCTGCCGGCCCATCAGGCACGAAGTGTCTTTTTCTTTTTTGTATCGTGCGACTTAAAAATACACAAGAGAAAAATAAAATAACTAACAAAGATTCGTACTTGGCACCTAGTGCTACTAAGCTCATCCCACTAACCACTCTAGCAGACGACCTTTGTGTTAAACAGGAAGCGCGAACATATTTGATAAGACACTGGAAGTTCGAGATTTGAAACATTTATAATTTTGAAACATTTTCTTGGAAATATTTTTGAAATCCAAGTATTCTTTTTTTTTTAAATTCCAAACATTTTTTGGAATTGCGATTTAAAAAAATAAACACAAAGAAATTTTGAAAAAACAAACCATTTTTTAAATCCCCGAACAGTTTTTAAAGTGCGAACACTTTTTGCAAATAAACATGAACAAAATTTTGAAAACAAGAATATTTTTTGAAACCAAAACAAAATAAGTGTGAACAGTTTCCAAAACAAGTTTGTTTTGAAACATAAATATTTCTTTGTAAAAATGGGAACAAATTTTGGAACCTGAATAAAATTTTCAAGTCCGAATACTTCCTAACTTTTTCTAAAATGGGAACAAATTTTCAAATATTGCTCGCACATTCAAATTTTTGTTCATGTTTCGAAATTATTCCTTTTCGTAAAAAGTGTTCGCACTTTCAAAATCGTAGGGGATTTCAAAAAAGGCTTCATGTTTTCAAAATGTGTTTGTGTTTTCCACATAATTCTAAAAAATGTTCAGATTTCAAAATTGTTGACGATGTTCAAGAAAATATATCTAAAAATTTCAGAATTGCTTTAAAATCTCGACGCTTCCATGTGTTGTTAAATATTTCCGCGCTTCTTGTTTATCAACAACAGGTATTAAATAGAGTGGCTATCAGGAGAAGGGCAGCAACGAGAGGTTCGAAGTTCAATTCCACACAACGTCTCAAAAAAAATTCGAGGCAAGACAACGCATCAATTGTTCTGGTATTTTTATGTTTGCCTGGTGGGCCAGCCCAGTACCGTCCAGCGGCAGTTTAAGTTCTCCTGGTGGCCCAGTACAGCCCGCTGGCAGTCAGCGATCCCAGGTTTTAGCTGCCATGTCAACGATCCTTGTTTGGCAACGCACTCGAGGTTTAAAATAGACCGGGATTAGATAGCTCGGTGTACTGATTTTAAGGATTAAGAGTTTAGGATTTGATTTAGCTTTCGTCTACAAATTCAAGATTTATTTTAAACTTTTCCCGTGTACGGATGCATGCAAGAGCGACGGACCACATGCACGTACCTAGTACGTAGTACGTGCGCACGCACGGTCGAGACTCATTACATCGGAGGCGGTCCTGTGACAGTCGAGGTGGATATTTGAATTCGTATTCGGGACTGTGCGTGTAGCTCCCTCGATCGGTCCGGTCAGTGCGCGGGTTTCTCCTGCGTCGTTCTCGCTCGCCTGTCGCTGCCGGCCAGCTAGCCGCCCTCCCCGACACGGGAGCGGGGGGCAGCCGAGCCACGTCGTGCCTGTCGGAGAGACGTACGCGTACCAGCCGGCGGAATGCATGCCGCATTTCACTGCACCGAATACGCCATGCATCTAACCACTGCATGCACTTGATTACTCTCTCTCTCTCTCTTTCTGAGCGCATCGGTCGTCCTGACTGAGTGGCCAGTCCCATTATTTCCATTCATTCACCTTGATGTACACGCATCTTCGGCAACAGATCATCTGTGACATCCACCGTCGCTTCTTGGTGTAGTATGCATGCGCCCAGCGCGCCGGCCGGTGCTTGCATTGCTTTCTCATCGCACAAATTAACTCCACCTCTATCTGATCGATGCCGCCGTCGTAGTAGCCTCGTTCAAGCTTGGAGGAGCAGCAGGCCAGTTGATTCGCGCCCGGCCGGCTGCAGGATGCATGTGAGCATTGCTTGCAGGTGCATACGTACAGAGGGGCGATGGAAGCGTATCAATGATTACTCACTCGTGCTTGGGAGGCCTGGTCGAAAAGGAATAGCGGAAGTTAGCCAGGAACGGAATGGAAGGCATGGCCTTGCTCGAAAACTCACATGCAGGAGTTCATGTCGATCGTCGTCGTGTCGGGTCTCCTAGCGTACTCCATCCGTTCCTTCCGTTTCGTCCGTGGTTCATTTCACGATTCGCACCGCACTCCCCGTCGATCGTGTACTGCTGGCATTGTCATACTGTGTGCTACGTACACATCTCTTTCTCTCTCTCTCTCTCTCTCAATACAGGGCCTCGGATTTTGCTGGCCCGGCCCTGCACCCACGTCGCTTCGCGAGTCCCTCCGCGGCGTCAACAGTCCCGTCGGCGTCCATCACGTGTCGCGTGCGGCCAGCGCACAACTGCCTGCCGGGGCCGGGCTCTCTCTCTTTCGGTTCCTTTTCCGTCGCATGGAGGCCGACTTTGTTGCCTAGCCGCTTCCTATCTACAGTAGCTATAAAGTTCAAAAGAAAACAAAAAACAAAGCGAGAATCGGAATATGTACGAATGCGCGACGCACTTGACATGCACGCACGTGAATGCACACCGTGCACGTACGTACGAGTGCACGACACACTGACTGGATGGGGTTATGTACATTCCTGTCTGCGCCTGCGCACGAGCATCCATATCCACGCTGCCACGTACTCCTACGTACGTACGTTTGCTGCCTTTCCTGACAACAATATTTGGCGACAAAGCGTGGATCTGTGCATGCATGCATAGGCGGGACACGAATGGACGTCGTTTACGAGGACACGTACGGTACTGTACGCTCTACGAGTAGCGCATACATACGGCTGCGACGAAGCATATTGATATATAAGTATACGTACGTACGTACATACCACAACATTTGTACGCCACACTTTGAAGTTTGAATGATCGCGCCTGATTCGCTGGCTCTCTGATGATTAATGAGTAGATTGCTGGTGGCCGGCGGCGCACATACAGCCCGTGAGTGCGATGTCGGCCCGAGTTATGACCATATGCACTCTACGTACTCACACGCCGGCCGCAGAAACTACCTAGCTTCTGAGTAGTCAGTAGTCACATCATCATCAACTCAAAAAAACAAAAAGTGTTAGATGCTACTCCCTCCGTTCCTAAATATTTGTTTTTTTAGAGATTCAAATAGACTACCACATACAGATGTATATAGACATATTTTAGAGTGTAGATTCACTCATTTTGCTTCATATATAGTCATTTGTTGAAATCTCTAGAAAGATGAATATTTAGGAACGGAGGGAGATAGTTTTTGAAGCACTTTAGATAAGAAACAAATACAACATCGAGAGGTATAAGAATGCCACCTTCATGAGGATCATCCCTTGTCTGCTCTAGGATGCTTGGAAATCATAACACCCTCCTCCATCTCAAAGAGGGGCCCTGCTCCAGTGCTCCCTCTCCTTAGCTCAGATTGACACTTATTTATTCGGCCAATGCTCATCAAAGGGCTAGGACTGTCGTTGACATGAAAAACAAGGGAAGAGCAAACCTTAGACGTGACATCTCTCTTAGACACACACAGTGGCGGAGCTTGAACGGAAAAGTTGGGCGGGCCAGACTAAAGAAGAGCGCTTTTTTTCTTAAATTCTGAATCATAAGGACATATTGCAAGCACTCAGGTGACAGGTCACAAGATTGAGCTAGCAGATATGTATATATGTACCAAAGTACAGTTCAACCATGACACAATATTAAGTTAACTAATACAAAAGTGTTGAGACCTTGGTTATGTTGTTGTTTAGGTTCACTTGTTTGAACTCTTCCATCTAGGTTATGTTGTTGTTCAGGTTCACTTGTTCGTACTCTTCCATTTAGGTTATGTTGCTGTTCCAATTCAAGAAAGGGCAATACATGGTCTTCCTCAACTTCAGTCACATCATCTTTTCCTTTTTAAACACTAAATCAATTCTTCTCCAAGTCCAATTTTCATTGCCCATGACTACCTATGTTGCAAAGTGCAGACCTGATCACTGAATGTATATGAAACTGAACAAAATCAGACCCCTGCGCGTGTTGCCATGCTGGTTGGTGTTGTGTGTGAAGTGTGATGTGGCAGGGGTAGAACCAGGGACTGGGCAGGCGGGAGTTGGAGGAGAACAGCCGCAAGATCCCGGCGGGCATCGCAGCGGTGTTAGCTTTGCGAATTGTGAGACAGTGGGCGCCTGGGCGACTGGGCGGCGCGACCGCGCGAGGGAGCAGGGCAAGGGCGAGGTGACGAGGGCTAGGTGAGATCCCGCGAGGCGCGAGCGTCTCCGGCGGTTGCTCCGCGAGACAGCGGGCGTCGCACTCTAGTGGATGGTGCCCCATGTCCACGGCGGCTACAAGCTGAGAAGATGGGGAATTGAGGGATGTGTGTGCCTGCTCGTGCGTGAGATGAGAGGACGGTGATGTTGTGACTGTTCATGGGCTGGGCTAAGACGACATATAGGTAAAATATGTTTTTGTTAAATTCCTGGGCGGGCCATGGCCCGGTTTGGCCCCTACAGAGCTCCGCCCCTGCACACAGATACACACACGCGCATGCACACACCCCACCGCGAGAAGTGGAAACTATTCATATACTAGTAAGATGCATGTGCGTTGCACGCAACACCGAAATGCATTGATCCATATCATCTCATGTTTAACAAATATCGATAGATTTCTCCGGATATTCATTTTTCTCTAGAGCTCACAAGCACCCTGGTGAATAGTAAATGTAGGAAAAATAGATTAAAAAAAAATATTTTGCAAACAAATGCTTTCAAGTGTTCAACCTGCATCCAAAGCTTCATGAAGAAATAACACTTATTGTGCTTTGCAAAAAATGATTTTCAAAATATATTTTTTGATTATCGATTTTGTTTATTTTTTCTAGACAGCAATGAATGTAACTCAGGATGACTTGGAAGGGGGCAGAGGAGATGACGAGGAGGGGGGGGGGGTCACGGTGGTGGTCGGCAATGTCGTCTAAGAGAAGGCATGAGAGGCGTTGGCGGCAGACAACACCAAGAGCAGCGACCTCTCCAGATCCTTCTTATTTTTTCATGAGATGGCTAGATGAGGTGAGATGCAGGGGGTTAGCTACAAACGAGGAGTGGAGTGCGGGGGTCTTTTTGCAAAAGTGACATAGTTTGTCTCGAATTCGTTGGATGTAAATCGAACGATAGTAAACGAAGGATGACTGGCACACCATCATCACCACCTCAGCTTATTTATAGGAGTAGAGAAATATGATTCTTTTTCATTTTTTAAGCCTTGCAACCGCGGATGGCCCAATCTCAGGGTGGCCTGTGGCCCATCCGACCACCCCCTAGATCCGCCATTGTACTCCCTCCGTTTCTTTTTAGTCTGTATATAAGATTTGGTCAAAGTCAAAATTTGTAAAGTTTGACTAACTTCATAAAAAAGAAATATCAACATCTACAATACTACAGTTATATGTTATGAAAATAAATTTCATCATGCATCTAATAATATTAATTTCATAGTGTGAATATTGATATCTTTTTCTATAAAGCTAGTCAAACTTTATAAAGTTTGACTTTAACCAAACCTCAATGCCGATGTCACAGCTCGGACAACAGCACCGCGTTGCCGCCGCCACAACCCCACTCGACCATACAGCTATTCAGCAGGTAGTAGTAGCTATAGTAAAGCATTGGCGCATAAGCATCCGATCGATATACCCTGTGGTCTCAGCTGTGACCACGCACAAGATTAAGTAATCGGCCAATGGACACACCAAAACCGTACCCCATGGAGTAAGTCATCTTAGGCTGATCGTAATGGTAGTATCATATCTTGTATTATGCATGCCAACTAGGCAATTTTGATGAGGTGTCATAGCATTAAATGAAGAAAGAGAGGGTGAAGTATCATATCATGATACTGTATCATATTAAATGTTATGCAACTTTGTGTCATGCATGACAATAAATAGAGTATAACATGATACTAATATATGATACTATGCATTAGGGAGGTAGTATCATACGCTAGTATCATATGCATGATACTAGTATATGATACTCCCCATTACAACCAGCCTTAGGCTATGCACCATGACCAAGGAAGAGGGGAAAACGAGAGACATTAATGTTTATTTGCTAATTAATAGGATTGCATGCAATGAACTAACCACTGCATGTCGTGTTTGATAGTCTCAAGTCATTAAAAATATGCACACCCTCATCTCTTATTGGTTGATATGTCAAGAAACAAGAAACAAGGTAGAAGTTAATGCACCGCGCCTAAGTGTTTTGAAATTATTTGGTTTTCGTAAGATGACCTACACACCTAGACGGAGAGAATATACTGTGGGAGGATTTAATCTTGATAGTACAGTAAATAATAAGAGATGCATGTAGAGTAGTATAGTGGACGGCATGCATGCATGCCTGGAGATGTACGTACATGTGAGCCCCATTTGGTTTGGCTTGCTCCTTGGCAGCTTCATCGTCCGGTCGTTCATCGTGCCGTCATCTTCTTCCTCGAAAATGCAAAGTGCGCTTTCATCAAGAAAGTAAAAGGAGATGCAAATGAAAATACTACGCTGCGCAGGAGCAAAGGGTAGATGATTCCCTCCTTTCCAACTCCCAAAGCGAGCCTTATCAGAATGCCCGGAAGAGTTCAGGTAAAGAACACAAACATGGACTGTCATCATTACCCTTTCCTTGTCCCTAACTGCATGCCTGGCCGACTTTAGGTACTAGTACTACTTACTACTCCCTTTGTTGCTAAATATTTGTCTTTTAAAATATTTCAACAAGTAATTACATATAAAGCAAAATGAGTGAATCTAAACTCTAAAATCTGTCTACATGCATTCGTATGTTGTAGTTCATTTGAAATGTCTAAAAAGACAAATATTCAGAAACGGAGGGAGTAATTTTCACTCACATGCATGCACGAATGGGCTGGTGCAAGTGCTCCAAGCCCGCTGCTGGTGTCTCCTTGTACGGTTTTGCTATTTATCAATCGCTTGAAATTGCAAATTGTGTTAAGTCGGTTTCCATGAAGCACCAAGGCCGCAGACTGCAATGTCGCGGCGAGGACAAAGGCGCGAGGAAGTCGTCGAGGCCTCGGACATGAGTGACCCAGAGCCAAGGATGATGCGAGGCCTCGATGAGCACTGCATGCACGCACGCACAAATGAATTAACCGAAGAGATTTGATAACCTCATCACGGTAGTATTTCTAGCTCTACAAGCTGATTATAAAGGTAAAGAAAAAAAAAACAGCGCAGCCGAGTTACACTATGTCCAATGGCGGAGCTACGGCGGGGCAAAACCAGGCCATGGCCCGCCCTGCCCAACTAGATTTTTGTCAAGAATAGTGTTGAATATGGGTCGTAAGAGTAAAAATTTAATGGTACTTCTGAACCTGACCTGTTTGGCCCGCCCAGAGAAATGACTGTAGCTCCGCCACTGACTATGTCATTTTTCTTTTTAACCCCGCGGAGCTATGTGTCTACGTAAAGCTGGGGTAATATTCTTCACCACTGTAGATTCAGTTGGACATTTCGAAACGAGTGGGTGATCCTGATATACGTATGTTAAGTATAAATAGGAAGGACAAGTTGATACCAGATCGAGGGGTGTTCAAACAAACAGTACCTTGGGCCCACTTATTTGAAAAACAAATGGTATAGTAATGCGGAGAGTCTGGTCAGCTGTAGGAAGGAAATGTCTGGTCAGCTGGAAGCGAGTCTGTGCTCCCAAGCATCTTGGTGGTCTAGGAGTGAAGGACATACTTTGTTTCAGCAGGGCGTTGCGTTTGCGATGGAAATGGTTCCGGTGGGCTGAAGAGGATAGGCCGTGGAAGGGCACAGCGACGCCGTGCGACGACACGGATCAACAGCTCTTCTCCAGCTGCACTAGTATCGAGTTGGGAGATGGTAGCATAGCTGCCTTCTGGACTGACAGGTGGCTCAACGGCGAAGCCCCACTGCATTTAGCACATGATATTTTCAAGCTGGCTAGGTTCAAAAAGCTCACGGTCAAAGAGGCGCTCAGTACAGCGCGATGGATACAAGGACTTCAGCGCTTGGACTGTTACGAGCAGCTATGTCAAGTCGTTGGCCTATGGGAAAAATTGCAATTGGTGAATCTTTCATACCAGAGAGACAAAATGAAGTGGAACAACACTGCCAATGGGAGATACTCGGCGTGTTCTGCTTATGAGATCCAATTCTTGGCCAGGATTGAGCAACCTGGGATTGCCCGCATGTGGAGGTGCAAGTTAGAAGGGAAGGTAAAGTTCTATATGTGGCTTTTACTGCAGAACAGAAATTGGACTATCGACCGGCTGCAGGCCCGAGGATGGCCTCACAACGACTCTTCTAGGCTTTGTGACCAGGCGCCGGAAACCGCGGCGCATCTCACACTGCAGTGCTGCTATGCGAGACAGGTTTGGCATCTTGCTCTAGGGGCCAGCTGCTGGGTGCAAAATGGTGGGTTATCGACAACCTCAGTTTCGGACTGGTGGAGGATGTTTTGCACGCACAGCGGCGCGACTGCTAGGATTGAGGCTGATTTAACTTTGACGGCTTACATCGCCTGGCATCTCTGGAAGGAGAGAAACAGAAGAGTTTTTGAAGATAAGGAGCTGACTCCTCGGGCCGTGGCGAGCCTGATTAGTGATGATATTAAATTGCTTAACGAGGCTTTGAATCCTCCCACTATGGCTGAGCGATAGTTTCTCGTTTGTTAGAGTGTTTTGATCTGCCCTGTGGGTTGTAACAGAGTTTTAGCCGATTTTGTTCGATTGTGTCGGAGGTTTCTAGCACCTCATCCTTGTACCCCGTACTTTGTACTTTCTTCCCTCACTATAATGCTAAGGCAGAGCTCCTGCTGTTCTTGTCAAAAAAAGTAATGCGGAGAGTGACAGTCCAGCGTTGGTGCGTGCATGTGGATGCGGCGCTGCAGCCTAGCAGGAAGAATCGCCATCAGCCTCACTGCGTGATACTAACAACTTTCTCCTGTTGCATTGTCTCTCCGACCAAAAGCTCGATGTCCATCACACATCCACCTCAACCCCGTCACCCAATGCTTACAATCTACAGTAAACTCTGTTCTCTGCTCTGAAGTCGGAAGAAACCGGTTTCCCCTTCCCCTACGTACTCTGCTCCGGTGGTGTGCTGCAACTACTCTGAAATCCAGGGGCCCGGGTTTCCCGGTTGCACTCACTCTTCTGTGGTTTGCCAGAGATTGCTCTCCCCCGAAAAAATAAAAAAGACAGAGATTGCTCTCTCCAGCTCCGACTCAAACTTTCAAAACCCAGCAGCAGCGGCAAGCAACAGCTCGTTACACTCACGGGCGTACTGTCTTAGACATCAGCTCAGTCTCTTTCCATCAATCAATCAAGCTAGATTGATCGGAATGAAGTGGTACTGGCGGAGCCGCTCCGTGACGGACATGCCCAGGGGCCTCCCGGCCGACGCCATCGCCGGCAACCCAGGCCCCGGGTGCCTGTCCAGCGTGCACTGCCTCATCGTCGCCCCCGGCGCCGGCGTGCCGGAGAATGAAGCTACTACTACATACGCGGCTCAAGCATACAGGAGTGCACTGCCGAAATGAACCCCCGAGATAAACTTAGCCGGACTGCGTGCAACAGGCCCGTACCAGGCACCTGTGCAGGGTGTGCGCCTGTACAGGGCCCCCAAATTAGTAGGGCCCCCAAATCAGTAATAGTATTAGTGAGCTGGTGGACTAATTTGCAAGTAGTATTAGGAATAAGCATCGACAGCTTAATAATCAAAGCATGAACATACCAGTACTACTCTCAAGGCAGTGAATTAACTCAGCCAGCTAATACATGGGAACTTGCACAAATTAATTATCCCGCCTCTCCTCATGCATGGCTCTTTTTTGTTTCTTTTTATGAGGTTATCATGCATGTCATTCTATCTCTTCATCTTCGGCTTCCTTAGAGATTAGGCACAATACCCCTTCCTACTCCTCATCAATCTTCACTCCTTGATCCGGATTTTAGTCCAAAATCCTCATCGACCTTTACTCCTTGTTCAGGTCCCACTCCCAATCACCCATCTGTTAATTCTTTGTGATTCCCCAAGATAATCCACTGCGATGAGCATCCAGTAGGTAAAGTTCCACCCCCAATCCCCTTCTACTAATTCTGTGCAATTTCCCCAAATAATCCATTGCAGTGAACATCGAATAGGTAATGTTCCACTCTCAGTCCTTTTTTTTATTTTATATTCTGTTCTTCTCAAATCTCAAATTGGTTGGACTGCATATTAGTGTTTCTCTCGACCACTTCGCCGTTTGTTGCCAGCCCTAGGACTTGTGTGCATCAACATCAATTGTAGCCTGCAATTGGAGGCTAATGCTGTTTCATTTCCTTTTATTTCTATGCTCAGTTCTTAAGTTCTGATGTATATCTCTTAGTTTTAGTTTCTGCAATATCTTTAGAATTAGGAAGTTTTTTTCAATTCAGATTAGGAAGTATGAGTCATGACATGGGAACGTAAGAAAAGGAGAAAACTTAAAAGGGCCCATAATTTGATTTCGCACCGGGCCCCCATTTTCCCAGGTACGGCCCTGGCGTGCAACACACGTACAAGTGTACGGCATGGTCGACCTGGAATGCATGCAGCGATGCACGCACGTCCAGCGTACGTAGGGTCAAGATTCCATCCGTTTGGATCCTTTGGCGATGGAGGTGGACATTTGAATTCGTATTCGGCATGATGATCAAGTCAAGTGGATGAGGACTGAGGAGTATGATATGGCTCGCTCGATCGGCCTAGTCCGTACGTACTACGTGGGTTTCTCCTCCGTCGTTTTCCCTGGCCGGCCGGCTTCCCCGACATGGGGGTACCCCGGCCACATTGCGCTTGTCAGAGAGACGTACACGTCCTGGGCAAGGCTCGCCGGGAATCCGGCCGGGACCAGTGCAACGCATGCAGCATTTTACTACAACTGCTTGCCAATGTCATGCATCTATCGACACCATCTATCCACACAGGCTCACAAGCACTGCTCGTTCTAGTGTGTGTTGTACAGACGAATCATGATTAACCGGCCCGGCCCCGGCGGGGCAGATCCATTACTTCCATTCATTCACCTTGCTGTACATCCGTCGGTGGATCGACCGTGCGCATCTCCGCTAATGCAATGTCCATTCTTGCGTGGGCCCCAAAAATAAAACGGTGACATGCGGCGGATCAGTGGTAACGTCGAGCATGTACACCCGGCCGTCTTCCTCGGTCTTCATCCACCTCGTTGTTTTCCTAGCAAATAAATGAAAATGAACTCCACCTCTCTAGCCTCTTTTCTCCGTCTGTCTGATGGATCATCTCCTTGTGTCGTTCGTAGATAAGCCTGATGTAGATGTAGATATGTGTTGCCGTGCTTGGTCCAGGTGTTTCAGCTGCAATGCCGTAGGAATATGTTGGTGCCCTAGCTAGCAGGAGTGCCTAGCTAGTTGACTCGGGCCGGACGCATGCCAATGACGTGCGCAGGTACGTAGAGTAGCGTAGCATTGGTGTGGCACTGGCAGCATGCCAACGATGTCATGACTTGCATGGGAGGCCGGCCAGGGCCGGGTCGAAAAGGAAGGGAGGAAGCTAACCAGGAACGGAAGCCCAGGCACATGCTGACATGCATGCATGCACATACCGCTCCTCAAAAGTTCACGAGCGATTCTCAAAAAAGAAAAAAAAAAGGTTCACGAGTAGTTCAGGCACGTCGTTTGCATTAACATGAACGGCCCGCTAGCTAGCTAGGCCGGTACTCCTTCCATCGCTTCGTCTGTCGTCGTTCAGTTCAGCCACGTCTATCACGAGTCGCGGTCAGCGCACAATTACCTGCCGTGGACGTTGCATTTGCTCTCGCACGGGCATGCACTTTCCCGCCTAGCTACTCACTGTTCAAATTTCAAAAACCGAACAAAGCGAGATTCGAAAAACATTTGTATGTACGTACTACGCATGAGTGCACGACACCCGCACGCATCCACGTGCGGGCGGTTGCTGTCTTTTTCCAGATATAAAAATGAGTATTTGGTGGCAAAGTGTCCACGCGAGAACGCAACGCATGCAAACGCACGGGCGTCGTACGTCTATGCCCGGCCTGGAGTCGTGGACGGGGACACGCCAGGGAAGTGCACCAAGCTAACACATGCATGCGTACGGCTGCGACCACGCATGTAAATGTATGTACGTACTACGTGACGCCACACTTCCAAGTTTGAATACTTGGAGCCTAGCTCGAGTAGCTTTCCCTGGGATGATTTCAAGGATCGATGGGGGAAATGCCCTATCCGACGAGTACGTAGCTGCTGGAGTGGAGAACAAAAACAATATATGCATTCACCCGGTCGATATACTATATGCCTGTGCAGTCTCACCAAACCTAAAATTAAGTAATCGGTCGATGGTCCACTGGTCGCATGCATTTCGATTTTCAAATCACGCACTCCGATTCAAATACGCAACGTATACCTGACACAAACAAATCTACTAGCTAGCTCCCGGATGAACGGACAGATCTAGTCTATAACCACTTTGATTAATCTGCCCCTGTACAGTCGCTACTGCTTGCTATTACTAGTGGTACTCCCTCCGTCCAGGTGCATAGGGCGTCTAACAAAAAATTAGTATTCTAAATATATAGGTCACCATGTGTGGAATAAGTTCCTCATTCTTCATGATCATGAATTTTCATTTTGCATGCTAACATTTTTATTGGTTGGCGCATTAAATAGGAATTGCATGTTGCTATTTAGGAATTAATGGCATGGAAAACCAACGTTGTGGTTGGCTCCTCCCGATTTTCCAAGTCGGCCAAATAGAAATCATTATTGTCATTGATTTTTGGTTTAGTCTTCTCCATCCAATCTCCACACACCTAGGTTGCGATGCAGCACCTTAGATGCCCTATGCACCTGGACGGAGGGAGTACTACCAGGACTGTATGCACGCATTTGATCTTGGACCAAATCTACTATCTCTTGTTTTCCATTTCCTTTGCGGTCGACGGGAACAAATCAACAAATCGTCAATTTTTTTGGTTTTGCAACTGGAATCTTTTCAAGAATGAAGAAAAGAAAATGGTGGTAGAAATGTACGACACGTATTACTGTGAAGAGGATAAGGAAGAAGATGAGGGATTCTATTCTAGTGGCGAGTGGTCACGGCGGCAGCATGCAGCCACTGGGGGTGGGGCTCCGCTGGGAGCATCATGTCAGGAAGATTCGGACATTGCATCAATTCCTGTGCGGCCAATGCGGGCTCAAAACGTCACCATGATGCCATATCTGCTGCTAGTGTAATAATCACGTCGGCAGCAGCAGTTAATTACCGGCTTCGTCTCCGGTAATTAAACCGACTGTCGAGACCCACAGCGTGCAGGTGGCATATGCCCGCATCACATGGCATGGGGATTAATTACCGCATTAACTATGGCAGGGTTTTTGAAGGATTTAATCTTGGTAAAAAATAGATGCATGGATGAGTGGACAGCATGCGTGCATGCATGGGAGATGAGGTGAGGAGTACGTGTACATGTGAGCGCCATTTCGTTTGGCCTGGCCTTTGGTGGTATCGTCCGTCCGTCATGCCGTCGTCTTCTTCCTCCGAAAATGCAAAGTGCTTTCGAATGTACCCCTACGTTTTAAAATAAATGACTTAACTTTGTAATTTTAATATAAAATTGAGTCATTTATTTTGGGACGAACGAAGTATGTGGCACGTACGTACACGTATAGAGCAGATGATTCCCTCGTTTCCGACTCCCAAAGCGAGCCTTATGGGGGTGTCCGAAAGAGTTCGGGTAAAGAGACAAACTTGGGCTATCATCATAACCCCTTTCCTTCTCTCTAACAGCATGCCTGGCCAACTTTTACAGGGGTGTAATAATTTTTACTCACATGCATGCATGTATGGCCGGTGGTGCTACTCGGATCCGGTTTGCCTGCTCCCTCCTCATGCTCCCACTTCATCTTACGACTGTTTTTTTTTTCACCCTTGACTCACAATTGGGGCTGGTCATTTTTTGTTCCAGTTGCAAGTCCATCGTCGACTCGCAACCGGGGCCTGACTTTTTTTTATCCAGTTGCAAGTTCACACTCAATTCGCAACCGGGCCCGACCTTTTCTTCTCTGCAATCACACTCTTGACTCGCAATTGGGCCCAGACATTTTTTGTCCTAGTAGCAAGTCTAACTATACCCCTGACATACATTTGTGGGGCATCTATCCATTCATCAAGATTTTTTAAGGATTGCAAACTTTAAAAATAATAATTAAATTTTTGTTTTCAAATTATTGTTTTTAAGAATCATGATCTTTTTCCAAATTCGAATTCTTATAATAATGTAATTGGGGTGCCCTCCTTTTCCAAATTTACTTTTTTGGACGATATTAAAATTTCTCAAGCTTCACCAAAATTTTCGTAAGCCAGTTGCTTTTCTAGAAAAAAAGAACATCCAAATGCCGTTATAATATGGTGTGCTTGCCTACCTGGTTAAATAATCATTTTTCTAAAATAACTATAAATATGTAGACTAGTAGAAGTGAATTATAGCTTAGTCAACCTTTTTTGCTTTTGACATATGCATCTGACGTGAACAAGGTACTATGTCAACTTTTTGTGCGAAAGCAAAATGCGTATTCGCTGTAACATACTGTAGTAATGTAGCGATTACTGTAGTTAACTATAGCGAATGGATGCTGCATGCGTAGCTCTGTAACTAGAGGAAAAGTAAAAATGGATTGTTGGCTACCACCGCTCGCGCATGTACCAGGCTCACACATTGGCCGCACGGGACAGCCAGCATGCGCACACTGCTCAGTAGATTTTTGTTAAAAAAAACAAGGTAGGAGGTGGGCTTATTTTTACCGAAATAGGCTTGCGCCCCGCTATATTAATATAGCAACCACCCGATACAACCAAAAGTTCGACGCTGGGGCAAACAACACAACCAAGCCCAAAAGAAAAACAAGAGAAAAGCAAAAGAAAGAAATGCCGGCAGCACCGGATGAACGAAAGCTGAAGCATCCCGCAACCGTTGCGCCCACCGGAGACATCCACCACGCTCCCATGCCATCGAGTCACCGCGAACCAAGCAACACCTTCAAGAAGGACTGCGACGACGACGACGCTGCTGCCCGGACGAATCCTAAGATTTCTCCCGGTACACGGAGGGAAGCGGGGGAGAGGTACTCCCGACGCCCTGCAAGAAGGTTGATGGCGCCCGCAGGCGTCACCGCGTCGGTGCCGGGCGGACCCGAGAGGGATTTCGCCCTACCCCTCAAACCCACAACCCAGGACCAACTGGCGGCTCCACCACGCCAACCGCCCACCACCCTGCGCCACCACAATCACGAGGACACCACCGTCGCCTTTCCATCGAAGACACTGCGAGGCTGGCTGAACCAAACGAGACCACCGCCGTTAGGGACCGGGAGCACCACCGCCACGTGGGAGGGGACAACCTCCACTGGCACAAGCAGTAGCAGACCGGACGCAGGCGCGGAGCACGCCGGACCCCCTGCCCAGCCGGGCCCAGAACGGACCCGTCAAGCTCCTGCAGCCGCATTGCAGCCGACGCAGCGCGGAGCCGCCTATCCCAACAACCGCATCCCGACAGCCCAGCCGGAGGAGACCCGCCGGAGGCCAGACCAGCCCGCCCGGACCCAGATCAGACCCAAAAGGGCCCAGATCTGGGCCTGCAGGGCTCCGCCGGCCGACCGACGCCGTCAGCCGCCACCGCCGCCAAAGGGCCGCGCCGCCGCCGCATCTGCACCCGATCTACACCGGAGCACCGCCCGCCGAGGTGCACCATCGCCGGAAACCGCCGCCCGAGCCGGGGAACCGCGAGGGGAAGAGGAAGAGGGCCGCCACCGCCGGCCTCGCCACGGCGCTGCGTGGGCAACGCCCGGCCACGCCAGCTGGCGGCAGGAGCGAGAGGAGGGGTGGGAGGAGGGGGCTGGGGCGCGAGGGGAGGGAGGGCCGCCCCGGTCGCCCCGCTCGGGGGGGCGGCGCGGGCTTATTTTTTAATGAGATGACTTTGATGTCATACTTAGATGTAAATGTACGTACGTGACGCCACACTTCCAATTTTGAATAGTTCGAGCCCTACCTTTAACGTATCGATTGGGGGGGCCTATCCGACGGGTACGTAGCTTTTTTGTGTGTGTGCGCAAATATACGAGTACATAGTTGCTGGAGTGAAGAACATATGCATTCACCCGATCGGTCGATCGATATATATACTAAGCCTGTGCAGTCTCACCACGCCTAAACTAAAATTAAGTCATTGGCCAATGGATCCACCAAAACCCTACAGCACGTGCAGACGCGTCCACAGGACGTCAGGCTGAAGGATTTTTTTTGTTGAGAATCCTGGTCGCATGCATTTCGATTTTCAAATCACGCACTCCAATTCAAATCCCCAACGTATACCTGACACAAACTTATGATCTACTACTCTATAACCACTTTGATTAATCTGCCGCCGGTACGGTCGCTACTTGCTACTACTACTCGCACTGGGACTCTATGCACGCATTTGATCTGAGAGCAAAGCAGCACGTACGTACTCTTCTGTTTTTCATTTCCTTCGCGATTGATGAGAACAAATCCACAAAACATCACTCATTCTCATTTTGCAACTAGATTTGTGTCAAAAATGAAGGTGGTGGTAAAATGTACATCCTCCAATCCACATTACTTGTTGCTTAAATGAATGTTTCCAAAGTGAAAGTGGACGAAACTGACCCTTTTTCGAAACATCAACAAGAAATTAATGGCCCCAATCTAAAAATATTTCTGAAACTGGCCCTTTTGCATAACGCCCGGGGTTAGGGCGCCATGCTATTAGTCATGACGCCCTAGTCCGGGGCGTCATGCTATCTAGCATGGCGCCCTAGTCCCGGGCGTCATGCGAAAAGGGGCAAGTTTGTGAATTAGTTTCAGATTAGGGTCATTTTGTGTTGAAGTTTTAGAAAAGGGCCAGTTTTATCGATTTTCACGTTTCTAACCGTATTTCAGTGCTATATTGTTTGAGGACAAAATTAATCTAGATTGGAGGGAGTATGACACGTTGTTAGTGCGAAGAGGATAACGAGGAAGACGAGAGACTCCGGTGATGAGTGGTCGCGGCGGCAGCATGCAGCCACCACTGGGAGCTGGGGTTGGGTGCATCATGTCAGGAAGATTCGGACATTGCATCAGTTTCAGTGCGGCCAATGGGCGCTCAAAACGTCAACATGATGCCATATCCGCTGGTAATAATCACCTCGGTAACATTAGTTAATTACTGTCCCCGTCTCCGGTACTCCCTCCGTCTAGGTGAGTAAGTCATCTTAGGTTGTGCACCATGACTAAGGAGGAGGAGAAAACGAGAGAACTTAATGTTTATTTTGCTAATTAATAGCATTGCATGCAATGAACTAACCACTCATGTCGTGTTTGGTAGTCTTAAATCATTAAAAGTATGCACACCCTACATCTCTTATTGGTTGATATGTCAAGAAACAAGAAATGAGATAGAATTTAATGCACCGCGCCTAAGTGTTTTAGGATTATTTGGTTTTCATAAGATGACTTACACACCTAGACGGAGGGAGTAATTTTAAACCGTCTGTCGATCCAGACCGTCTGGCGTGCATGTGGCATATGCCCGCACCACATCGCATGGGGATTAATTACCGCATTAACTATGGTAGTAGGGTTTTTGAAGGATTTTTTCTTGCGATACATAGATGAGTGGACAGCATGCGTGCATGCATGCATGGGAGATGAGGTGTACGTGTACGTGTGAGCGCCATTTCGTTGGGCTTGGCCTTTTGTGGTATGTTGTCCGGCCTTCCGTCGTCTTCTTCCTACGAAATGTCTAGAGGAGATGAAAGAAAAAGGAGATGTGCCACGTACGTACATAATGTCTAGAGGAGATGATTCCCTCCTTTCCGACTCCCAAAGCGAGCCTTATGGGGGTGTCCAAAAGAGTTCGGGTAAAGAGACAAACTTGGACTATCATCATAACCCCTTTCCTTCTCTCTAACAGCATGCCTGGCCAACTTTTACAAGGGTGTAATAATTTTTACTCACATGCATGCATGTATGCCCATTGATGCTACTCGGACCCAGCTTGACTGCTTCCACTTCTTCCTCCTGCTCCCATGCGTGCTTCCACTTCATCCTATGGCTGTTTTTTTTTCTTTTTCCTTCGTAATCTAATCATCCCCTGATTTTAACGGGGTGGGTACGGGTCTTATTTTGTTCCAATCAAATCAAGCCACATATGCGGGAGCACAGATGGGCGCACGCCCGGAGTGCAGGCAAGTCTCGCCCTGGCGTATAGTACATAATATAATCAAAGTTTTAAAGAACCAGCTGTAACCCTGCTATAACGGTTTGAGCAAAGTGCCGTTAAAATGGTATTCACGTACTCTTGTTCGATCCAAATCAATTGGCGCTATAGCCCTGCTATATTTGATTTTGACGACCGCGGTTATTTGGCATAACCCACTATTTATAACTTTAACTATAATCCTATTATTCTGCTTCAAATCGTATAAGCTAAACCAAAGGCGGCCAATGGATGAGACTGCAGGTGCACGTGTCGGGATGGCCTAGATTAACCATATATTTAATTTACATACATGCATACAACATGAACACATTTAAATAATTAGTGAGTAAAATTATAGTATTGGGAATAATGCGGCAATTTGATTCTGAGGAGGAAATGGCATCCTGCTGCTCCCCGGTGAGCCCCACCTCGTTCTCGCGCCATCCCTCGGGCCCTTTTCTGTTGGTTTTGCCGCATCTCACCATCCTTCCTAGTTTGCCGAGTTAGGACGGTTGGCGGGGGAACATCTCCCCCCATACCCACCCGCCCGACATCGCTTTCTGGGCTTCCATGAGAGAAATTCCTCTCGTTAGGCGCTCCACGCGGTTTAGGGGAGACCATTACTCTCTGGCTCTCTGCTTACACGTACTTCAGCCACTGCAATGCAAAATCAATGAGACGTTAATCAACATGGCAATAGATGACCAAGAAATTGTGTGGTGGAAATCAATTTACAATACAAAAATGTTGGTAAGTTTCCAAAATATTCTAAAAAAAGTAAAGGTAGAATTTTGTGGGTATTTTCTGGCATATCCCTTAATAGGGATCCGGCCAAGACTAGATTTGACGGTAACAACGGCAGAATTTACCTACGTTTGGTCCCTCGTAGAAGAGAGGTAACAATCTACTCCTGCTTGTGTATATTGATTGTATAGAGGGTACAAAGATAGTGGGGTTGAGCAAAGATCTAGGGGTTTGTTGTGTTTATAATTATTTTTTGAGAAATCACCCTGAAGGCATTTTATCTAGTTATTGTGTCTATCCAACTTGCCTAACCCCCGCTTATATGTGTATCAGGGTCTAGGGTTACAGGTTCTAACTCGGTTAGGAGGAGTCATCCGGATGTTGGCCGCCTTGTCTCGTGCTCCAATTTCATTCAATCCCATCACATTGTAGGGCCATGGGGGTGAGTTGATTGGCCCATGACATGACTCAGCTAAGGGATCACAGGTCGGCTTCGGGTAAAGTGAGGCACGCCTGGACCGAACACCGTCCTAGAATGTTATGTAAACATGTGGAATTTCAAATTCAAAACCATAGTCATTTATAAGGTAAGGAATGAAGTTATGCCTGGATATTGTTATTGTATTGTTTGTCTATTCATTATTAAATTAGTTTCCATGCCTCCTGGCTGAATCTATCTATAAATACATCATGTTCCCCAATTTTAGAGGCCTCACATTCAATTGAGATCTCCAATTTGGAATTGGCTCACCCGATTTTGTCTGGGTCAGCAATTTCACAAGGAGCTCTCATTCATTGTTTTTAATTCAATATGCTCCCTAATTTTGAAGGTTTTTCCATTTGATTGAGGTATTCAATTTTGGATTTGGTTCACGATTTTGATTAGGCCAATGATTTTTCAAATCAATCGGCAACAACTAGCCTATAAAAACATATCAATCCCATCCACCATGTCACCACTTATAAAAAAGAAGCACTAACATGTGACACTGTAGCACCAATATAGTACATGCAGCCACCGACACAAAAAATCTCACCACATAAGTATGAGTTGATTAACAGATCACACAGAATCGTTCCGCAAACGGCCCACCAAATATTTCATTATAACTAAAAAACAAAATGCATTCCATCATATCCCCTACTCGCCAAACAAATTCTCCCCCAGTTTCAAGATATAAGATGTATTAGTTTTTTAAGAAGTCAAAATTCTTAAACTTTGACCAAGTTTAGAGCCAAAAATATCGGCATCCACAATACTAAATAAATAAAATATGGAAATTTGTTCCATGATGAATCTAATTACACCGATTTGATATTATGAATATTGATATATTTCTTTATAAATTTGGTAACACTCAAAGAGATTTGACTTTCCAAAAAGCTAACACACCTTATACTTTGAAACAGAGGGAGTAAAAAATTATGAACACCCAACAACACCAACGGAGCAGCAAAGCGCGCCCCAACCCTTCTAGTTTTATTTTAAACTTTGAATATATATTTTTGCATGTTCGTATACAAAACATCACCTCCTCAACATGTTGTATTCCTTCCAGAGTCAGTGGAAACTTTGAAACACAATTTGCACTTGATTTTCACTTCTTTCCACTAGATATTTAATATGATTCATTTACATTGAAGTACTCCATTTCGATTGGCGTTGAGTATCTACTATTTTGCCTCTTGTTATTTTCACTCTAATTCCCATTTCGATTGGCAAATTCATCCCCGACCGACACAAAGGGAGTAAAAACCCAGCCAAATTATGAGAGAAACACATTGAGGTATTTTATAAAGTATAGTGCACTTATTCCCTTACACATTCCAGCCAAATGAATGTACGCGAATCCAAATTTTAACCGCCTGAGATGCAGCGGCCGAGGCCAACACAAAAGAGACAGAAGCATGACACCAAATGGGGCGTGTACTATGTGGGACAGAAACAAACAGTTTGAAGCATTGCCACAAGTCCCTAGCTAAACTAAACCATCCAAATCAGGGAAAAGACATTCCATGGAAAAAGTACAAATGATTCAGCATCGGCAAGAAAACTACGCAAGAAACAATATCTCTCTGCTTTTCACAGTCCTTGAGTTTGCTGTCTGTACATTTTATAATCAGGGTTTGTGCCATTTCCCCACAAAGATGCTGATCCTTTGCAACACACACACACTCTCTCTCTCTCTCCGTTTCAGTTTGAAAGGATATAAAAATGATGCTGCAGGTACTGATGGGATAGTTAATATAGTACTGCTGAGATTACCGGTGAGATTTTGAAAGCAAGCATGCATGCTGATCCAGTCTGTACTAGTACTACTACTAATGTTGATACTCCTACTTGATACTCCCTGCCTCTTTTGTCCCTACCAGAACAAGGTACCACTGCTGCCCACATTATGATGTCCAATGCTGGCCGTTGAGATCTACATTCAAAACTCCAATTGCGTGCATGCAGGGATCTAGCATATGCATCAGCAGATTGTGTCGACATCCTTCCTAGGCGATGGTACCCCAACATCATCAATCCGATACTTTTATGGTGTTTTCCAAGCTGCAGTTTGAGTTCTTGGATCAACATGAAATCTTCATTTGGCCATACTCAGCTCATTCCTTGTGAGATAAACATTCTTGTGGTTGTAGTGACATTTTCGCAAAGTTGTGCATTCTTCACACGACGATTTCCGGCTCGTCGGCGCGCAAGTGTGGGTGGCCAATATCGGCGAGGGTTCGTACGAAAGGAAAATGAGAGAAGGGAACGTTATGTATCATGATGCTGTTGATCAAAATTACAAGTTGAGATTCATGGTTCGTTATGTACATCTGAAATCTCAAATTAAAAAGAGAGAGAAAAAAGAGAGAAACAAAGTAACTATGGTAACTCTTGGAGAACTACTACTACCAGGAGTAGTAAAAGCCCATGCGCACGCACACCAAGGCGGAGCCACCCGTCGTCATCGCGGCCGTCGAGCAGTGATCTGAGGGAGCCACAGCGGCGGTCGGTTGGTACGGCCGCCCTGCCGGGGAGCGTACGCCCGCCCGCCGCATGGGTGTCAGCGCCCGCCCGTCCCCCGCTGATTCCGTTGGGATCCGGCGACGTCACCCGGCGTCACGACTGCGCCAACGGCTAGCTACCTCGGCGCACGTGCCGGCGACCGCGACCGGGACGGAGGGAGAGATTCCCTGAGGAGCGCGTCCAGGACCAGCTCCGCCACGTCCTCCGCCACGTCGCCGGCCTCCTCCGCCACCGCCGGGTGCTGCGCCAGCCCCCGCACGCTCGCCGAGTCCAGGTCCAGTGCCACCAGCGCGTCGATGTCGCCCACCACCCTGCAGTCCGCCGCCGGGAACGCCTTCACCGTGCTCCATAACTTGGATAGCAGCGCCGGCCCGTGCGGTCTTGTTGAGGAGGAGGCGCTGTGGTCGTCGAGGTGGAGGAGGTCGGCGATGATTTCTTGGGTGAGGTGGAAGAGGAGCTTCCGGTTCCACCGGTGCCGGAGCGGGCCTTGGCGGCGGTCGTCGGCGTCGTCCGCGGGGAGGTCCAGCTCCAGGAGGTGGAACACGATCGGGTCCACCGGGGATGACATGGAGTGGCCCTTGAACGGCCGGTGCGGCGGCGGCACTGCGCGCATGAACCCGCCGCGCTCCAGCACCGTCCGCAGGTAGCCGTATTCAGGGTCGTCCTCCAGCGACGAGGACGACGACGATGTGGACGCCACGGCGGGAAGAAGTAATCTGCGGCGGTGGTGCTGGTCGACGACGCGCGCGTGCGAGCTCGCCGCCGGCGCGGTGGCTCCTGCGACTGCGGAGGGAGACGACGGTGGTGCCGCCTTTTCAATCGTTGTCTCGGCCGGCGGCTTCTTGACCCGCGTCGCGAAGCGCTCGCACCCGTCCGGTGGGCGCTTGCACAGGACGGCCTGCGGCGACAGCGGCGCCGCTCTGGTCGACGTGGTTGGAATTGGATGATCCGGTGGCGGTGGCGGAGGAGGTGGCCGCGTTGGCTTCGCGCGCATCGGCGGCGGGGGCGGTGGGAGCCTCGGGGCGTGTGGCTGCTGCTGATCAGCTTGTGCTTTGGCCTGCGGCGTCGGCGGCGCGGTCGGTGCGACGATGGAGCCTGCTGTCGCTGGAGCTTGGACCACCACCATCTTCTTGTCCTCCACCGCAAACGGAATCGCGTTCTCCTTGTCGTTGCTGCCGGCGCTCGCCGCCGTCGGCTTCTGCTTGCCGCCGGACTTGCGGTTGGTGACGGTCTCCTTGGCCTGCCTGACGATCTCGCGCGCGTGCTCCTTGGCGTCCCTCCGCCGGTGCCCCACGGCGTCCCCGTCCCTCCTATCCTTCTTCTTCTTGGCCGACGTCGGCGACGTGGGCATGGACATGTACTGCGCCGCCCGGTCGAGCACGTTCTCCTTGAGCACCTGCAACGACAGCCGCGGGCGGTCCACCACGTCCCACGCGGAGGCCGTCCTGGCTGACGAGGCGGACGCACGCGGCGTGTCCGGGAGCGACCTGGCGTCGCCGGCGCCGACGTTGCAGCTGAGGCTCCGCAGCGGCTGCCGATTCATGGACTCCGGGATGACCCGCTTCTTCTTTTCCTTGACGGCCGCCGCAGCCGCTTTGGGATTATTGGTGCCCTTCTTGAGGCCTGGCGACGGCGAGCAGGCGTCGTCGGGGAGGCCGTCGATGCCCATGAGGCGCGCGACGAGGCTGGGCGTGCGCGGGGTCCCGGCCTCGGACGGCGGCGCGGTGGCCCTGCTGCCGGTGCTCCGCCTCCCGGCCACCGCCAGCGCGTCGAAGGCCGGCTCGACCTGCACGCCGATCTGGATGTCCCGCAGCTGGTCCGCGTCCAGCTCCAGGCTGTTCCTCGGCGCCTCCAGCCCTGCATTTGCAAATGGATCGGATGTGTCAACCCAAATGAAACCAGTTTCTACGGACTAGTAGCTCGCAATTGCAATTGCTGCAGTGGCTAATCACCTTTCTGGTGGGAGGCGGGAGAGGAGGAGCTGAGCTTGTGGGAGCCGGAGACGACGGCGGCGGCGGCGGAGTCGTTGGAGGGAGGGCGGCCGACGCAGCCGGCGCCGGGGGCGAAGATGAGGTAGTGGACCATGGACATGCAGCCGGGGCCGGGGTTGCCGCCGGCGATGGCGTCGGCCGGGAGGCCCCTGGGCGTGGCCGGCACGGAGCGGCTCCGCGAGTACCACTTCATGCCTCCCGATCTAGCCTTGATTGATCGATGGAAAGGGTGCAACGAGGTGTTGCTTTGCTTGGCGCTGGTGGTGGTGGGAGGGAACAGAGCGGAGTTTGAAAGTTTGAGACGGAGCTACGGGAGAGGGCGATGCCTGTCAGGCGGTAGTTAAGGCGAGCTACGGGAGAGAGTGATGCCGCTGGCCGGCTGGCGGCTACTAGTAGTAGTACAGGAGAGGAGAGAGAGCGAGTGAGGCCGGCCGGGAAACCCGGAGGCCCGGGATTTCAGAGTAAGTAGTGGGAGGTGAAATCGTTTTCAGAGCAGAGAACAGCAGCAGCTGCAGAGAGGGAGGAGGTCAGAGCTCGGAGAGATGGATGATGGATGATGGATGGTGGTGGTGGTGCATCGGGGGATGGGGGTCAGGGTGATTGTTTGCTGGCCGGAGAAGACAATGTACTATGTAACAGGAGAAAGTTGTTATCATGCAGAGAGGCCGATGGCGATCCTTCCTGCTGCCATGCACGCCTATGCTGGACTGTCACTCTCCCTATTGCTATGCCGTTTGTTTTTCAAAAAATGGGTCTCCTGCTCGGTGGGCCCCGTGGGCATTTTGTTTAAACGCACCACTTGATCTGTCCTCAAATCACTCACACCACTTCCACAGCCGCACTCAGCAAATCTGTTCTCTAAAACATCCGTGGGCTCATCTTGACGTGTCCGCTGGCCGATTACCCTTCAGTGTCCTTTTCCATAGTCAATCTCAAATTTACACAATTATACATGCAACATAAAAACTTCGCCTATGTTGTCTCAACATAGCCGGTCCCAAACCCGGGTAAAGGAGGAGGGTTGTGATAGGCTTGGCGAGCCAACGTAAAAACTCAGCCACTCTTATGGAGATGAAACCCAAAAGATTTTCGTTGGGGCGTAACAAAAGCTCCAGTGCATAGCGGACGGCTAAAGCATGCGGAGAATGTCAAGAGAGGGCGGGGTTGACCGATTTTGACATGGGAGGAGTCCGTTAAGAGAGACCTGAAGGATTGGAGTATCGACAAAGAGCTAGCTATGGACAGGGGTGCGTGGAAGCTTGCTATCCATGTGCCAGAGCCATGAGTTGGTTGCGAGATCTTATGGGTTTCACCTCTAGCCTACCCCAACTTGTTTGGGACTAAAGGCTTTGTTGTTTTTTATACATGCAACATAAAACCTAGTGTAATCTTCGTCGGCACCCGTCCTTGTACTTCTTTTCGTGCCCATGTCCTACGGCCGTGAGACCTGCAAAGTGAAGGTTCAATCGCTGGCGAGGAAGAGTGGGACATGTGACACGGAACGGCCCACATGGGACACTAGCCACCACAATCTCCCAAGCCATACTCTTACTCATCGGAGCCTATGGTGTGGACTCTGTCGGTCGAGGTGGGGTCCAGGATAGACCCCTCGTGGTCGGAGCCCGAACCTCCACGACGCGGTTGCAACATCAGGGGACGCCGTTCACCCTAACAGCTCTACGACGATGTGCGACTTCACTTCCGCGACCTCGGCCCTGAGGGCTAATACAACAACCTTTGCTTTCATGGCAGGCACTCCACTTCATAACACTCGACAGGTTGCGATGCATGCCGCCGTTTTTCTTCGACTCCGAGCCCGATGCCACCACTACTAGGAAAAGGGCTATAGATGATATGGCCACTAATGGCGCACCAGACACACGGTGCGCCACAAGTAACAATTTTTTTATTTCCCTAAAATACTAATGGTGCACCAGGTTACAGTTAACTAGTAATGGTGCACCAGCCAAAGAGTGTGCCAATGTTTGTGGTGTTGCATATGTTTGTGGTGTTGCATATATGTTTGTGTTTGCAGGTACCGGTATTTGAAATGCGATAGTTGTCAATATTTTGCCGGAGTATTGATTCATTTCCGTTTCGGCGAGAATTTTGGCACTATGCATTCTTTTTGGTCCTATTTTCAGGCAAAGTCATGCCAATTTTTTCTTGGTTCTAAAATATCGTTTTGCTCTACCCCGCAGGCGACCATGGTCCGCACGATGACCGAAGGCATCGTGAATAGGGTTTTGAGCTCCGCGAATGCCGAGATGCTTCAAAAGAACGAGATGGAGATAAGATGTCCGTGTCGAAGATGCAAGCTGAGGAGCCTTATGGACCCTGATTCCGTATAGGTGTGGGACCACCTGCTCTTGCGTGGTTTCATGGATGGCTATCGGTGGCAAGGTGATGAAGATGATTATGAAGTCGTCCATGGAGGCCGAGCAAGAATTAAGGAAGGGCAGCAAGACAACTGCGGCGAGGGCGGGCGAGAAGACAAAGAATCTCCAGGACATGATCATGAAGTAGATGCAGTACACAGTCATCATGTAGAAGATGCCGGACATGATGATGAGGAAGATGCCGGAGCAGACGAAGGGCATGATCATGAAGATGAAGATGCCCGAGCAGACGACGATGGACCATCGATGGGCTGGGTGCAGGACCCTCATATTCAAGAGCTGCTTCTCAAGCAGACGGATAACGCAAGAGCTGCCGCCCGAGAGAAATCCAAGCTGGATCAACTGGAGATAGACGCGGTTACTCCATTGTATGAAGGATGCAGGCCCAAGGATACCCGCCTGAAAGTAACGCTCATGGCTCTGAAGATGAAGGTAAAACACAAAATGACCGACACATGCTTCAACGAGAACATGTCATTCTGGCACGAACGTCTTCCCAAGGGGAACAAGTGCGCGACCAGTTTCGAGGAGGCGAAGAAAATCGTGTGTCCTCTGGATTTACCGCACGTGAAATACCATGTGTGCACGAACAATTGCATCATTTATCGGGACGAGCACACGGAGTCTACCATATGTCCGGTGTGCGGCGTCACTCGATACAAGAAGAGGAAGAAAGCTCCTCGAAAAGTGGTGTGGTACTTTCCGATCACTCGTCTGCAGCGATATTTCGTGGACCCTAAGGTAGCAAAGCTCCTGCATTGGCACGCGGATAGGGAGGAGAAGAAGTGAGAAGATAACGCAAATGATCCGGAGATAAATTAAAAAGACAAGATGCTAAGTCACCCTAAGGATGGGAGCCAGTGGCAAGCGTTGAACTTCGAACACCCAGAATTTGGGAAGGATCCAAGAAACATCGTGCTGGGCGCAAGCACCGATGGAGTCAATCCGTTTGGCAGCCAGAGAAGCACACATAGCACCTGGCCTGCGTTTGTGTGGATGTACAACCTTCCCCCCTGGTTGTGCATGAAGAGGAAGTACATTCACATGAGTATGCTAATTGAAGGGCCGAAACAACCAGGGAACGAAATCAATCTGTATCTGGGGCTGCTAAAATAGGAGCTAGACACGCTGTGGAAAACGCCAACCAATACGTGGGACGCTGTAGATAAAGAATATTTCCCTATGAGAGCCGCACTGCTCACGACGGTGCACGACTATCTCGGTTACGGATATGTCGCAGGGTAGATGGTCCACAGATTTTCTGGATGCGTCAGGTGCATGGATGACACAATGTATCGCCAGCTAGATAGAGATCCCGGGTCTTCGAAAACCGTGTTCATGGGACATCGAATGTGGCTTCGCGACAATGACTCATGGAGGAAACGCAAGGAGCTGTTTGATGGTGAAACCGAACCCCGAAGACGCCCGCTTACGAGGATCGGCGAGGAAATAGACAAGCTGTTGAATAATTGGAAAGACTGCCCACTACCGGGAAAGAAGCACAGCCGGGAAAGAAGCGAAAGGCGCCAGAGCCGCTACTGAAGGTATGGAAAATGAGGTCTGTTTTCTGGGACTTGCCGTACTGGAAGATCCACCGTGTGCCTCACAGCCTTGATTCATGCATATCACGAAGAACGTGTGCGAGAGTCTGCTTGGTACCCTGCTCAACATGCCAGAGAGGACCAAAGATGGGCCGAAAGCAAGGGCAGACTTGAAATCAATGGGCATCTGGGAGGAGCTTCACGCTAATGATGATGATGATGAGGCGAAGTAGGACACGGAAAGTCGTCGCAAAGGCAAAAAGGCCAAGAAGACCGGAAATGACTTCCCTCCCGCGTGCTTCACTCTAAGTCGGGAGGAGATCGATCAGTTTTTCACCTGCCTCGTAGGAGTAAAACTTCCTTACGGTTATGCGGGGAAGATAAGCAAATACCTAGACTCAGCGAAGTAGAAGTTCAGCGGGATGAAGTCTCACGACTGTTACATGCTGATGATGCAGATACTTCCAGTTGCAATCTGTGAGATCATGGACGCGCACGTCCGTGAAACGCTATTTGGCCTATGGAACTTTTTCGACGCCATCTCTCGGAAGTCGGTTGGCGTGAGGCAACTCAGAAGGCTACAGGAAGAGATCGTGGTGATACTATGCGAGCTTGAGATGTACTTCCCGCCCGCATTCTTCGATGTTATGATGCATCTGCTGGTCCATATCGTGGAGGATATCATCCAACTCGGGCCGACGTTCCTGCAATGCATGATGCCGTTCGAAAGGATGATTGGTGTCATCAAAGGATACGTTCTCAACATGTCACGTCCAGAGGGAAGTATAGCCAGGGGCTTTCTAACCGAAGAGTGCATGTCCTACTGCACGAATTATCTAGGCATCGAGAACCCCGTTGGTCTGCCCGTCAACAGGCACCTCGGCAGGCTCGCTGGATGGGGTCACCGTGAGGGTCGCCGCGAAATGCATGTCGACTTCGAGGGTCGACTCGCCGACTTTGAAAGAGCAAACCTAGTCGCGCTACAACACATAGACGTGGTCGATCCTTGGGTGGTAGAGCACAAAACCTTTATTGAGAAGACGTACAATGAGCGAGGCCAACAGAGGACGGACGGAGATATAATCAAAGAGCACAACTCATGTTTCATGCATTGGTTCAAGCAGAAGCTTCTGTCATACCCTTTACATGAGGATTCTTCCGCGGAAGAACAACTCATATTCGCCTTGTCACAGGGGTCGAGCACAACCTGATGACGTATGAGGCGTACGATATCAACGGCTACACATTCTACACCGAGGGAAAGGACATGAAGAGCGATGGTTATTAGAACTCCGGGGTAACGATGGAATCCTACACCGGTAACGACAAGGACAGATACTACCGAAGGATCGAGGAGATCTAGGAGCTGAGCTACACTGGGGAGAAGGTCCCGATGTTCCGTGTCAGATGGGCTAAGAGCGTCATAAAAGAAGACCGGTATTTCACCACTATGGTTATACCCGAAGCCAAATCCAAGACCGCGGGCGCAAACGTCACCGCGAAAAATGAGCCATGGGTACTGGCTTCCCAAGTGGACCAATGCTTCTTCATTACCGACCCGTCAAAACCCAGTCGTGTTGTCGTGAGGAGAGGCAAAAGGAAGATCATCAGAATGGATGGAGTCGCCAGTGAGCAAGACTTCGACAAGTACGGCGACGCGAAGATGGAATATGACGACGACGATGAAGTACCAGCATACACCACAAGAAGAAGCAGGACCACCCTACTTAAAGGACGCCCGTTCAAGAGAAGAACTCCATTTACGAAAAATGAGGGCAAGAAGATTGTGAACAGATAGCTAGCTAAGATCGATTGTATTTAATTGTAGCCTTCATTTCTCGATTGTATTTCATGGGCACATTTTGAACTCATGAGTATTTTTAAATTTCATGGAAACTTTTTGAATTCATGAATATTTTTTCAAATTTGATGATATTTTTTTCATATTCAGTATGAAAAAATATTGAATATTCATGAGGACACTCGATCTCGATCCCTCTACATCTTGATCTCGATCCCCCTCCATCTCGATCGCTATCCCCCTCCATCTCCATCTCGATCTAGATCCCCCCGCACCCTCCCCCGCTACACCACCGCCGATGACCCACCGCACCCTCCCCCGCTTCACCGCCGCCGCCGACCCCCCGCACCCTCCCCGGCCCGCTCCACCGTCTTCGAGCACCCCCCGCACCCTCCCCCTCTCCACCACCGCCGCCGACCCCCCGCACCCTCCCCAGTAATGGTTTACCAATTCACAAATGAATGCAACTAAAAAAACAAATTTGATTATATTTTCAAATAACAAATTTGATGATATTTTCAAATAACAAATTTGATGATATTTTTTCATATTCATAAATATTTTCAAATAACAAATTTGATGATATTTTTTAAAAATATATTACTGTTTTTTTAAATATTACTGTTTCATATTCATATTCGTTTTCTAAAAAAATATTAGATGCAACAAAAAATAATAAAAAAACATACTAATGGCGCACCGCTCGGGTGGTGCGCCATTGCTATCTAAAAAAAGATTTCTAATGGCGCACCACTCGGGGTGGCCATTGCTATAAAAAACATACTAATGGCGCACCCCCTCCCTCTCGCCAGATCCACTCCCCCCCCCCCCCGCAGCCCCGACCCATGACGCCGTCGCCCCCGCGCCCCCCACAATTGCAGCTCCTCCGTCGCCCACCGGATAGCAAGCCGCCGCGGCCCCCAACCATCCCGCCGCCGACCCGCAACCATCCCACCGCCACGACCGCACGGGGTGCAGGACGGCGAACGCCACCGACCCGTGAAGCACGTGGCCGCCGGCCTCCCCACGACCAACCGAGGCACCCAGGAGGACCGTCGTCGTCTTCCTCTTCGACTACGAGGACCCGGACGAGCTCGGACCCCGACCCCGACCCCTTCGCCGACCCCGACCCCGACCCCTCCGGCGACCGGCCGCGCCCGCCCAGGTACCTGTCCTCCTTCCTCCTTCCTCCATCTCCACCCTTCCGCCCGCTGTCTGCCACCCGCCCTCCTCGTCCCCCCTGCCCCACCCGCTGCCGCCCTACGCTGCTCCTCCTGGCTGCTCCGCGCGGCGCTTGTTCCTAACCTCGCTGACCAGCGACCAGAGTCACCATCCCTGCCTCAGCCCCGGGCCCCGGCCGGCGGCCGCCGTTCCTGACTGCTATGCAGTGCTGCTGCTGTCCTGCTGCCTTTCTTTCTGCTGCGCCAAGATTGGGTAAAATTTTTGTGCCAAATTGATGCGTTTGAGTTCCTCTCTCCACTGTATTTCAAGATTGTATAGAAAGGATGAAACTGAACTGATGCAGTGTTGTGTCAACAGTTCTTTATGTCGTAGAACTAGAAGAATTTTACTGGGAAAAAAATTATGTTCACCAAATTTTTCTGGCCTGGGGTTTCATATGAAGTGTTAACTGAATTTGTGATAGTCAATGTAGCTCCTATTGTTGTCAGTTCCAGAGAATAATCCTTTGTGATGAATCTCTACTGTGAGTTGGCCATCAAAATCACCTACAATTCAGAGAAAATCTTCAGTTAACAGTGCTTAAAACAGATAAGATGTTCACTTCAAAGTGCCAAAAACAGCATGCATCTACAGTACCAAACTGCCAAAAATAGCAGAGATCTATAATTTACACAGCCAAAATAAATTCAGTTTACAATGCACAACTTCATTTAAGACTCTTGTACATTTCTATTAATATTCTGTCATGTCCAGTCACAAATGATGAATCTAATTGCTGGCTCTTCAATTAACACTTCCTACTCCCACAATAGCAGCAAGCAAACTACTTAAATTTCCTAACTTTTATAAATCAACTAATGTACACACACACTGTCGAAAAATTCAGTTACTAACAGTCCAAAAATACAGTTAGCTACTGTCAAAAAATTCAGTTAGGTACAGTTTCATGAAAATTACAAACTTCTTACCCACAACCAATGTTTTGACAGGAGCAAACATGTTCTAACAATCTAGTACACCGGGCGGTTACTTTTTGTGATATCTGAATATTTTAGTTCAAAAAACAGAGCCCTTTCAAACCCGCTAGACACCATGTACACAGCCACCACTACGGATGAATGTGAAGGGGGGTTCTTACATCTCGGCATCTAACAGACATCCACCAACGATATCAAGACCTAACCAAGACAAGGCACCGCTTCGAGCAACTGACAAAAACCCTGAAGTAAATAGGAGCTACATTGACTATGAAGTTGATTAAACATTGTTTAGCCAAAAGTATGAACTTAAAGCATTCCTAATAGTTGTGACCTAATTATTTTGGCTTTGCTTATGCCAATGTACTACTAGCTAGGACTACCTTGTGGTTATTTAAATGTGTGTGTGCACTAGACGCAAATCATCAGGTAGAGGTAGTGTGTTTTGTTTAACATTTGGTGGGGGTACTTAATGTGCTATCAGCAAGTGTTCTCCATATGAAATGCCACAAACCACTGCTGTTGTTTTTCAAATGCTTCAGTTCCGCTCGTGTTGTTTTGTGCCGGTGTTCTGTCTATGATTACATTCCTGGTTGATGCAAATCTGTGTCCATGAGAAGTGATCACATTTAGGAAGGCATAGCACTGGCCCAATCTGGTGACCAAAACCAAACTTGGATCAGTGATGCTTGCAAGTTGAGGCTACAACATGCAAGTACACTTAAAAGTAAGCCAAAGAGAACATATAGTAGAACTGATCTCTGTATAGTCTGCAGATGTTGTAGAAAGAACTAGATGCAGAGCAATTGACCTTGTCTGTTGCCTTTTTATTTTGCTGAAAATTTCACACAGCAAATAAATAAATGAAGAGCAACAAGTTTTACTATTTTCCCACAATCTCAAGTTTCATACATGTCCTGTTCCTGCATTCTAGTTTGTGCCAGCCAAACGCTACTACCGTTGCATTTCAAGTTTTCACTAATGCTATGCTGTTGTTATAATTGGTTTCATTAATGCTACGCTACACTGTAGGTGTAATTTGCCACCTATGAAAACATATGCTCTTGCATTTATATTCCTGGTACTCATTATTTCCTTGCCTAACAGGAAGGTCTGCTTCTTGCCCTGCTCCACTAGCTGCTTCGGGGAGAGACCCATCGGCGGTAATTATGTTATCCCGCTTAAATCAATTTCTTCTGAAATGTTTCAGTGTTTTGTAATATTGGTGAGTGTTGAGCAACGTGATTGTATTAGGAAACATAGGTTAGACTAGGAAATATTCTAGCTTGCCTTGTATTCCAAGTAGATCATGTACTCCTATATATATGCTCACGAGGCTCAAGCAATACAACAACTATTCCACCAAAACCCTCTCTCCCTTCTAACATGGTATCAGCCTTATCTCGATCGTAAACCCTAGTTGTCACCGCTTCCGCACCAGCGTGCCGCCCCCGGGGCGGTCGGCCTCCATGACCGCCGCCGGGGGCCGCGCCGCCCATACCTAGGGTTCGTCCGCCGGCCGTGTTGGCCGGCTGCCCTAGAGAGTCTTTTCCCGAGCCCTTGGTCTGGATTTTTTCGCTCTCTCGCCGGTCGTTTTGATCGGTGTTTTTCTTTTTTCTTTTCCGATCTATGCTTGATCGGTTTGCGTCGCCCGCCGCCGCTGTCAACACCGAGCGCCTCTACTTCGACCTCGGCGCAACCAGCCGGTCTCTCCTCTGACCCGGCAGCCACGCACGCCGAGGCGGCCCGTTAGGGCCAGCCGTCGTCTGCACGTCGGTCCGCCTGTCGCCCAGCGCCGGCCGTCACCGCCCTGTTCCGACCGGGACACCTGCATCGCCCCGATCCGGCGGCCACGCGCCATGCGACGGCCAATCATAGTCGTCGCTCGCGTGCTGGCCCGCCCAGTAATCCACATCACCCGCCTCCATTGCGTCTGCACGGCGGCCCAGCGGTCTACCTCGTCGGCCTCGTCCTCGGCTGCGTCAGGCTTGTCGGCTGCCTCAACTCGGGCGCCGCTGCTCCGTTGGTCGCTCGGGCCTCGCTGCCCGGGCGCCGGTGTTGCTTTGGCAGCCCGAGAGCCGGTGCTGACAAGCTCGTCCGCACGATGTCTCACGCCGTCCGTCGTCGCCAACTTCATCTCGGACTCCGCGGCCACCACACCTCCAGCGAGCAGCATCCCCGACCTTGCGCGTGATCGGCTTGATCACCCGCTCGCGGCGGCGATCTGCCTCATCTACGCCGCGCGATCGACCTGGCCCGTCGGTTACGCGCGCCTCCACAAGTCCCGTGAAGATCGTCCCCGAGTTCAGCGCGCCTCTCCACTAATCGAGCATTGGGCTGCCGTTGCATCGCCCCGTCGGGCCACAGCGCCGCTGCCCCGTGGTTCTCCTCGTGGCTGCATTGACCTATGCGTCGCTGCTGCGTCGCCCCTTCGGGCCGTAGTGTCGCGATACGCGCTCCACGCTGTTGGAAATATGCCCTAGAGGCAATAATAAATTGGTTATTATTATTATATTTCCTTGTTCATGATAATCGTTTATTATCCATGCTATAATTATATTGATAGGAAACTCAGATACATGTGTGGGTACATAGACAACACCATGTCCCTAGTAAGCCTCGATTGACTAGCTCGTTGATCAATAGATGGTTACAGTTTCCTAACCATGGGCATTGGATGTCATTGATAACGGGATCACATCATTAGTGGAATGATGTGATGGACAAGACCCAATCCTAAGCCTAGCACAAAGATCGTGTAGTTCGTATGCTAAAGCTTTTCTAATGTCAAGTATATTTTCCTTAGACCATGAGATTGTGCAACTCCCGGATACCGTAGGAAGGCTTTGGGTGTACCAAACGTCACAACGTAACTGGGTGGCTATAAAGGTGCATTACAGGTATCTCCGAAAGTGTCTGTTGGGTTGGCACGAATCGAGACTGGGATTTGTCACTCCGTGTAAATGGAGAGGTATCTCTGGGCCCACTCGGTAGGACATCATCATAATGTGCACAATGTGACCAAGGGGTTGATCACGGGATGATGTGTTACGGAACGAGTAAAGAGACTTGCCGGTAACGAGATTGAACAAGGTATTGGTATACCGACGATCGAATCTCGGGCAAGTACAATACCGTTAGACAAAGGGAATTGTATACGGGATCGATTGAGTCCTTGACATCGTGGTTCATCCGATGAGATCATCGTGGAACATGTGGGAGCCAACATGGGTATCTAGATCCCGCTGTTGGTTATTGACCGGAGAACGTCTCGGTCATGTCTACATGATTCCCGAACCCGTAGGGTCTACACACTTAAGGTTTGATGACGCTAGGGTTATAAAGGAAGTTTGTATGTGGTTACCGAATGTTGTTCGGAGTCCCGGATGAGATCCTGGACGTCACGAGGAATTCCGGAATGGTCCGGAGGTAAAGAATAATATATAGGAAGTGAGGTTTTGGCCACCGGAAGTGTTTCGGGGGTCACCGGTAATGTATCGGGACCACCAGAAGGGTTCCGGGGTCCACCGGGAGGGGACACCAGCACCGGAGGCTTGCATGGGCCTAGAGTGGAAAGGGACCAGCCCCAGAGTGGGCTGGTGTGCCTCCCACCCTTGCCCAAGGCGCAGCTAGGAGGGGAGAGGGGAAACCCTAGGCGCTGATGGGCCTATAGGCCCACCCTAGGGCACGCCCCCTCTCTCCCCCTCTTGGCCGCCCCCTCCAAGTCCCATCTAGGGCTGCCGCACCCCTTGGGTGGGAACCCTAGATGGGGGCACAGCCACCTCCCTTCCTCCTATAAATAGTGGGGGTTTTGGGGCTGCCAGGGACACGAGAACCTCTCCCTCAAGGCGCAGCCCTACCTCTCTTCCTCCTCGTCTCCCGCGGTGCTTGGCGAAGCTCTGCAGGATTGCCATGCTCCTCCACCACCACCACACCGTTGTGCTGCTGCTGGATGGAGTCTTCCTCAACCTCTCCCTCTCTCCTTGCTGGATCAAGGCATGGGAGACGTCACCGGGCTGTACGTGTGTTGAACGCGGAGGTGCCGTCCGTTCGGCACTAGGATCTCCAGTGGTTTGGATCACGACGAGTACGACTCCTTCAACCCCGTTCTCTTGAACGCTTCCGCTTAGCGATCTACAAGGGTATGTAGATGCACTCTTCTTCCCCTCGTTGCTGGTTTCTCCATAGATAGATCTTGGTGACACGTAGGAAATTTTTTGAATTTCTGCTACGTTCCCCAATAGTGGCATCATGAGCTAGGTCTATTGCATAGATTCTTTGCACGAGTAGAACACAAGTTGTTGTGGGCGTTGATTTTGTTCAATATGCTTACCGTTATTAGTCCAATCTTGTTTCGATGGTATTGTGGGATGAAGCGGCCCGGACCGACCTTACACGTACACTTACGTGAGACAGGTTCCACCGACTGACATGCACTTGGTGCATAAGGTGGCTAGCGGGTGCCAGTCTCTCCCACATTAGTCGGAACGGATTCGATGAAAAGAGTCCTTATGAAGGGTAAATAGCAATTGACATATCACGTTGTGGTTTTGCGTAGGTAAGAAACGTTCTTGCTAGTAACCCATAGCAGCCACGTAAAACATGCAAACAACAATTAGAGGATGTCTAACTTGTTTTTGCAGGGTATGCTATCTGATGTGATATGGCCAAGAAGAATGTGATGAATGATATATGTGATGTATGAGATTGATCATGTTAATGTAATAGGAATCACGACTTGCATGTCGATGAGTATGACAACCGGCAGGAGCCATAGGAGTTGTCTTTATTTATTGTATGACCTGCGTGTCATTGAACAACGCCATGTAATTACTTTACTTTATTGCTAACCGGTAGCCATAGTAGTAGAAGTAATAGTTGGCGAGACAACTTCATGAAGACACGATGATGGAGATCATGATGATGGAGATCATGGTGTCATGCCGGTGACGATGATGATCATGGAGCCCCGAAGATGGAGATCAAAAAGGAGCAAAATAATATTGGCCATATCATGTCACTATTTGATTGCATGTGATGTTTATCATGTTTATGCATCTTATTTGCTTAGAACAACGGTAGTAAATAAGATGACCCCTCATTAAAATTTCAAGAAAGTGTTCCCCCTAACTGTGCACCGATGCGAAAGTTCGTCGTTTCGAAGCACCACGTGATGATCGGGTGTGATAGATTCTTACGTTCACATGCAACGGGTGTAAGCCAGATTGACACACGCGAAACACTTAAGTTAACTTGACGAGCCTAGCATGTACAGACATGGCCTCGGAACACAAGAGACCGAAAAGTCGAGCATGAGTCGTATAGTAGATACGATCAACATGAAGATGTTCACCGATGATGACTAGTCCGTCTCACGTGATGATCGGACACGGCCTAGTTGACTCGGATCATGTAATCACTTAGATGACTAGAGGGATGTCTATCTGAGTGGGAGTTTATGAGATGAACTTAATTATCCTGAACAGAGTCAAAAGATCTTTGCAAATTATGTCGTAAGCTCGCGCTTTAGTTCCACTGTTTAAATATGTTCCTAGAGAAAATATAGTTGAAAGTTGACAGTAGCGATTATGCGGACAGTAGAAAGCTTATGTCCTTAATGCACCGCTTAGTGTGCTGAACCCCAATCGTCGTCTGTGGATGTCGCGAACATCGGACCTACACGTTTTGATAACTACGTGATAGTTCAGTTAAACGGTTTAGAGTTGAGGCACCAAAGACGTTTTCGAAACATCGCGGAACATATGAGATGTTTCGAGGGATGAAATTGGGATTTCAGGCTCGTGCCCACGTCAAGAGGTATAAGACCTCCGACGATTTTCTTAGCCTGCAAACTAAGGGAGAAAAGCTCAATCGTTGAGCTTGTGCTCAGATTGTCTGAGTGCGACAATCACTTGAATCGAGTGGGAGTTGATCTTCCAGATGAGATAGTGATGTTTCTCCAAAGTCATTGCCACCAAGCTGCTAGAGCTTCGTGATGAACTATAACATATCAGGGATAGATATGATGATCCTTGAGGTATTCATGATGTTGGACACCGCGAAAGTAGAAATCAGGAAGGAGCATCAATTGTTGATGGTTGGTGAAACCACTAGTTTCAAGAAGGGCAAGGGCAAGAAGGGACACTTCATGAAACGGCAAATCAGTTGCTGCTCCAGTGAAGAAACCCAAGGTTGAACCCAAACTCGAGACTAAGTGCTTCTGTAATAAGGGGAACAGCCACTGGAGCAGAATTACCCTAGATACTTGGTAGATAAGAAGGCTGGCAAGGTCGATAGGAGTATATTGGATATACATTGTGTTAATGTGTACTTTACTAGTACTCCTAGTAGCACCAGGGTATTAGATACCGGTTCGGTTGCTAAGTGTTAGTAACTCGAAATAAAAGCTACAGAATAAACGGAGACTAGCTAAACGTGAGCTGACGATACGTGTTGGGAGTGTTTCCAAGGTTGATGTGATCAAGCATCGCACGCTCCCTCTACCATCGAGATTGGTGTTAAACCTAAATAATTGTTATTTGGTGTTTGCGTTGAGCATAGACATGATTGGATTATGTCTGTCGCAATACGGTTATTCATTTAAGGAGAATAATGGTTACTCTATTTATTTGAATAATACCTTCAATGGTCTTGCACCTAAAGGAATGGTTTATTGAATCTCGATCGTAGTGATACACATTTTCATGCCAAAAGATATAAGATAGTAATGATAGTACCACTTACTTGTGGCACTGCCATGTAAGTCATATTGGTAAAAAACGCATGAAGAAGCTCCATGTTGATGGATCTTTGGACTCACTCATTTTTGAAAAGTTTGAGACATGCGAACCATGTCTATTGGTGTATACGCATGAAGAAACTCCATGCAGATGGATCGTTTGGACTCACTTGATTTTGAATCACTTGAGATATGCAAATCATACCACATGGGCAAGATGACTGAAAAGCCTCGTTTTCAGTAAGATGGAACAAGATAGCAACTTGTTGGAAGTACACATTTTGATGTGTGCAGTCCAATGAGTGCTGAGGCATGCAGTGAATATCGTTATGTTCTTACTTCACAGATGATTTGAGTAGATGTTGTATATTTACTTGATGAAACACAAGTCTGAATTATTGAATGGTTTAAGTAAATTCAGAGTGAAGTTGAAGATCATTGTGACAAGAGGATAAAATGTCTAAGATATGATAATAGAGATGAGTATCTGAGTTACAAGCTTTGGCATGCAATTAAGACATTGTGGAAATTGTTTCACAATTAATACCGCTTGGAAAAACATAGTGTGATGGTGTTTCCGAACAGCATAGTTGCACCCTATTGGATATGGTGCGTACCATGATGTCTCTTATCGAATTACCACTATCGTTCATGGGTTAGGCATTAGAGACAACCGCACTCACTTTAATAGGGCACCACGTAATTCCGTTGAGATGACATCGTGAGAACTATGGTTTAGAGAAACCTAAGCTGTCATTTCTTGAAAGTTTGGGGCTGCGACGCTTATGTGAAAAAGTTTCATCGTGATAAGCTCGAACCCAAAACGGATAAATGCATCTTCATAGGATACCCAAAATGGTTGGGTATACCTGCTAATTCAGATCCGGAAGCAAACGTGATTGTTTCTAGAAACGGGTCCTTTCTCGAGGAAAAGTTTCTCTTGAAGGAATTGAGTGGGAGGATGGTGGAGACTTGATGAGGTTATTGAACCATCACTTCAACCAGTGTGTAGCAGGGCACAGGAAGTTGTTCCTGTGGAACCTACACCAATTGAAGTGGAAGCTTATGATAGTGATCATGAAGCTTCAGATCAAGTCACTACCGAACCTCGTAGGACAACAAGGACGCGTACTGCTTCGGAGTGGTACGGTGATCCTGTCTTGAATGTCATGTTGCTAGACAACAATGAACCTACGAGCTATGGAGAAGCAATGGTGGGCCCATATTCCAACAAATGGTTAGAAGCCATGAAATCCGAGATAGGATCCATGTATCAGAACAAAGCATGGACTTTGGTGGACTTGCCCGTTGATCGGCAAGCCATTGAGATAAATGGACCTTTAAGAAGAAGACGGACGTGGACGGTAATGTCACCGTCTATGAAGCTCGACTTGTGGCAAAGAGTTCTTCACAAGTTCAAGGAGTTGACTACGATGAGGTTTTCTCATCCGTAGCGATGCTTAAGTCCATCGGAATCATGTTAGCATTAGTTGCATTTATGAAATCTGGCAGATGGATGTCAAAACGAGTTTCCTTACCAGTTTTCGTAAGGAAAGGTTGTATGTGATACAATCAGAAAGTTTTTGTCGACCTAAGGATGCTAAGAGGTATGCTGGCTCCAGCGATCCTTCTAAGGACTGGAGTGAGCATCTCGGAGTTGGAATATACGCTTTGATGAAATGATCAAAGATTTTGGGTTTATACAAAGTTTGTGAGAAACTTGTATTTCCAAAGAAGTGAGTGGGAGCACTATAGAATTTCTGATGAGTATATGTCGTTGACATATTGATGATCAGAAATGATGTAGAATTTTCTGTAAAGCATATAGGGTTATTTAAAAAGTGTTTTTCAAGTGAAAACCTGGATTAAGCTACTTAAACATTGAGCATCAAGACAGGATCAAAACCGCTTAATGGTACTTTCAAATGAGCATATACCTTGACATGATCTTGAAGGTGTTCAAGATGGATCAGTCAAAGAAGGAGTTCTTGCCTGAGATGTAAGGTATGAAGTTAAGACTTAAAGCTCGACCACGGTAGAAAAGAGAGAAAGGACAAAGGTCGTCCCCTATGCTTTAGACGTGGGCTCTATAGTATGCTATGCTGTGTACCGCACCGGAAGTGTGCCTTGCCATGAGTCAGTCAAGGGGTACGAGAATGATCCAGGAATGGGGATCATTGGACAGCGGTCAATATTGTCCTTGGAGTAAATAAGGACATGTTTCTCGATTATGGAGGTGATAAAGAGTTTGGCGTAAAGGGTTACGTCGATGCAAGCTTTAACACCTATCCGAGTGACTCTGAGTAGCAAACCGGATACGTATAGTGAAGCAACCATTTGGAATAGCTTCAAGTGGAGCGAGGAAGCAGCATTTACAATATGACATAAAGAATTGCAAAGTACATACGGATGTGAATACTGCAGACCCATTGACTAAAACTTCTCTCACAAGGAAAACATGATCAAACCCCAGAACTCATTGAGTCTTAATCACATGGTGATGTGAACTAGTTTAGCGACACTAGTAAACTCTTTGGATGTTGGTCACATGGCGATGTGACCTGTCTGTTTTAATCACATGGCAATGTGAACTAGATTATTGACTCTAGTGCAAGTGGGAGACTGTTGGAAATATGCCCTAGAGGCAATAATAAATTGGTTATTATTATTATATTTCCTTGTTCATGATAATCGTTTATTATCCATGCTATAATTGTATTGATAGGAAACTCAGATACATGCGTGGGTACATAGACAACACCATGTCCCTAGTAAGCCTCTATTGACTAGCTCGTTGATCAATAGATGGTTACGGTTTCCTAACCATGGGCATTGGATGTCATTGATAATGGGATCACATCATTAGTGGAATGATGTGATGGACAAGACCCAATCCTAAGCCTAGCACAAAGATCGTGTAGTTCGTATGCTAAAGCTTTTCTAATGTCAAGTATCTTTTCCTTAGACCATGAGATTGTGCAACTCCCGGATACCATAGGAATGCTTTGGGTGTACCAAACGTGACAACGTAACTGGGTGGCTATAAAGGTGCATTACAGGTATCTCCGAAAGTGTCTGTTGGGTTGGCACGAATCGAGACTGGGATTTGTCACTCCGTGTAAACGGAGAGGTATCTCTGGGCCCACTCGGTAGGACATCATCATAATGTGCACAATGTGACCAAGGGGTTGATCACGGGATGATGTGTTACGGAACGAGTAAAGAGACTTGCCGGTAACGAGATTGAACAAGGTATCGGTATACCGACGATCGAATCTCGGGCAAGTACAATACCGTTAGACAAAGGGAATTGTATACGGGATCGATTGAGTCCTTGACATTGTGGTTCATCCGATGAGATCATCGTGGAACAGGTGGGAGCCAACATGGGTATCCAGATCCCGCTGTTGGGTATTGACCGGAGAACATCTCGGTCATGTCTGCACGATTCCCGAACCCGTAGGGTCTACACACTTAAGGTTCGATGACGCTAGGGTTATAAAGGAAGTTTGTATGTGGTTACCGAATGTTGTTCGGAGTCCCGGATGAGATCCCGGACGTCATGAGGAGTTCCGGAATGGTCCGGAGGTAAATAATAATATATAGGAAGTGAGGTTTTGGCCACCGGAAGTGTTTCGGGGGTCACCGGTAATGTATCGGGACCACCAGAAGGGTTCCGGGGTCCACCGGGAGGGGCCACTAGCCCCAGAGGCTTGCATGGGCCTAGAGTGGAAAGGGACCAGCCCCAGAGTGGGCTGGTGTGCCTCCCACCCTTGCCCAAGGCGCAGCTAGGAGGGGAGAGGGGAAACCCTAGGCGCTGATGGGCCTATAGGCCCACCCTAGGGTGCGCCCCCTCTCTCCCCCTCTTGGCCGCCCCCTCCAAGTCCCATCTAGGGCTGCCACACCCCTTGGGTGGGAACCCTAGATGGGGGTGCAGCCACCTCCCCTCCTCCTATAAATAGTGGGGGTTTTGGGGCTGCCAGGGACACGAGAACCTCTCCCTCAAGGCGCAGCCCTACCTCTCTTCCTCCTCGTCTCCCGCGGTGCTTGGCGAAGCTCTGCAGGATTTCCACGCTCCTCCACCACCACCACGCCGTTGTGCTGCTGTTGGATGGAGTCTTCCTCAACCTCTCCCTCTCTCCTTGCTGGATCAAGGCATGGGAGACGTCACCGGGCTGTACGTGTGTTGAACGCGGAGGTGTCGTCCGTTCGGCACTAGGATCTCCGGTGATTTGGATTACGATGAGTATGACTCCTTCAACCCCGTTCTCTTAAACGCTTCCGCTTAGCGATCTACAAGGGTATGTAGATGCACTCTCCTTCCCCTCGTTGCTGGTTTCTCCATAGATAGATCTTGGTGACACGTAGGAAATTTTTTGAATTTCTGCTACGTTCCCCAACACCCGCCGCCGCGCCCGAGGCCGTCCCCGCGGCTGCACTGACTCGCGAACCGCTGTTGCGTCGCCCTTCGGGCCACAGCGTTGCGGCCCGCGGTCCCCGCCGCCGCCCCGAGGTCTTCCTGCCGTCGCCCCGACCCTCCTGCCGCCACTGCGTCGCCCCTTCAGGCCGTAGCGACGCGGCCCGCGATCCACTCCGTCGTCACCGTGCGTCGACCTCCCGTGGTATGTGTCGTGGTTCTAAGTCTGACAGTAGTGTAGGGGGGTACTAAGGAGAGGCAAGGTCCTAGGTATGGAGTAGTTGTGCACACAAGAGTTTTACGAGTTCAGGCCCTTCTCGGAGGAAGGAACAGCCCTACGTCTCGGTGCCCGGAGGCGGTCGACTGGATTATATGTGTGAGAGTTACAGGGGTGCGAACCCTCCTGCCAGTGGAGGGGGTGGCTTATATAGAGGATGCCAAGACCCCAGCCTGCCCACGTAGGGGAGGGTTTAAAGTACATTAAGGCCTGGCATTACTGGTAACACCTTACATAAAGTGTCATCATGACCATAAAGACTACTTAACTACAGACCGTTTGGATATAGAGTAGATCTTGAACTCCCGGTGGTCGAGTGAGTCTTCATGGCCGAGTGTCATCAAGTTCGTCGAGTGTCTTCCAGTCCGTCGAGTGGAGTCCCTCTAGGTCGACTGGAAGACGGCTTCTTCTAAAGATGTCCTTGGGGAGGGTACTTTGGACAGGTCCATGACCCTACCCTAGGTACATGACTTCATCATTAGCCCCCGAATGGATCGAGGTTTGAATGAGGAAGGAGTTGAGAGTTCTTCCGACTCCTCTTTCTGAGCTATGAGTATGTCCTGTTCTGGATCAAATGACCGTAGGTGACGGCATCAACTTCTTTTTCAGTTGCCTTGATCCATTCTGGATATAGGTCGAGTGACTTTTCTATACTTGGAGATCTCTGAGCGACAGATCAGAGGAAATCTTCGGTCTGACAAGTTGCCCTGCTGTCCGCGGATTTAGTGGGATCTGAATTTTCGAGAAGCGCGGGGGACGGAGGAAACCATAGTACTCGGATGGGATAAGGCAGGGAGGCCTCGATTTCTGCGCCACCTTTTTCGCCACGTATCGTGCGCGCGACTGTTGCGGGATTTGACAGGATCGTCCGGGCCTACCAGTCAGTCACTCGGAAAAGACTTCATATAAGGCGCCGGACGGGGTTTTTTCAAATAGTGCACCCCCAATCTCTTCTCCCTCCTCGAATCCACCAGCTGCGCTTGCTTCCGCCTCCGCCCCGCTGCTCCTTGCGCGCCTTGCCGGCGACGATGGTGAAGGACAAGACGGTGGCTTTGGAGCGGGCGAAGAAGGCGACGGCGAAGGCGAAGGGAAGAGCGCCCAGTCGGGGCAGATCCTCGTCGCGGTCCGGCCTGCCGCAAGGCTGGATCCAAGGAGATTGGATCCGCTCGACCATCACGCAGAAGGATCTCGATGACCTGGCCAACGAGGGACTGATCCCCCATGGGTCAGCGAGGCTTCCGGGGAAGGAGTGGCAGCCGCAGCCTCAGGAGGGTGAGTGTGTCCTCTTGGCCACCCACGTAGATCGCGGTTTTTCTTTGCCAACAAATCTTTTCTTCCGGGGGTTTCTGAACTTTTTTGGTGCACAACTCCATCACTTCACGCCCAATTCCATTGCCTACCTCGCTGCCTTTGTGTCTTTGTGCGAAAACTTCCTGGGTTGCCGGCCGCACTGGGGCCTCTTCAAACACATATTCACCTGTCGCTCCCTGACGGTGAAAAAGGCTAGCCCGAATGACGAGAGAACCCAGGTTATTCAGATGTGCAGGGGTCTCGGGGTTCAGATGAGGGGTAAGAGTGCCTTTCCAGCCATGACCCTTCCCGATTCAGTTCGAGGGTGGCAGTCGACCTGGTTCTACTGCCAAGACCAGTCGATGCCAGGACAGTCGACTGGTCTCCCTCCGTTCTCCATGGACCGAGCGAACAAGCCATCTTCTCTGAAGGTGCTCCCGGAGGAGAAGGCTCAGGTTAGGATGCTGATGGAGTGTGTGGTCCAGCTCATTCGCGATGGAGTGACGGGTATGGATCTTCTAGAGGTTTTCCTTCGACGGCGCATTCAGCCACTTCAGTATCGGGGGCACCCGATGTGGTTGTACTCTGGTCCCGAAGACACATCTCGGGTCCACCCGGAGGAGGTCGATGAAGTCACTTTGGAGAGGTGGATGACCGCCATCACATGGAACAGGGACAATCCTCGTGGAGCCAGGAGGATCCCGCCACTCGACTAGTCTTACGAACCAGACAAGGTTTGACCACATCCTTCTGGCTGTGCCTCTTGTTTTCTTCATTCTGCTTTGTTACAATCCGGCCGACAGAAATTTTGTTGTTGTTTTCCAGATCACTACCGAGATGTACTCGATGCCCAACGGGGCGCAAGAACCGACTGAAGAAGAAGAAGGAAGCGGGGGCGAAAGCCAGGAGGAGTGGGAGTCGGACAGCGACGAGGGTGATGAAGATGCTGGCTCTGAAGAGGAAGAGGAGGAAGAAGAGGAGGAGGCAGTCGAGCCTCCTTGTACTGAAAGACGGTCCAAGCTCGCCCACGACCCAGCAGTCGAGCGCGTCAAGGGAGTCGTGCCTGCTGGGCAATCGACAAAACACCCTCGGACGACTTCTCCGGCGCCGACTGAGAAAGCGTCAAAGCAACCCCGAGTGGCACCGACAAAACTGGCGAAGGCCCTACCGAAGATGAGGATGGAGATTCCGACTGTTTCTGGGTAATAGCATAACTCATGTTTTCTCTTTTAACATGGATATATTCTTGGTTGACCCGATCACTGACCGGCTGATTTCTGAAATCGCAGTGCTGCTACTTCTGAGACTTCAGCCAGGCATGAGGATCAAGAAATGGAGGATGCCGCTACTTCCCATCCTGGTATAATCTGCGCAGTTTCACTTTCGGTCGATTGGATCTTTATCTTTGACTTTGAACTTTTCTTGCAGCTCAACCTAGCATTATCATCGATCTCCATGATGATGACGATGAAGCGCCGCTGAGGTCAAGGAGGAGCAGGAAGGCGACTACTAGCAAGGCTGCTCAGGTTGCGTCAGCACCTGAACCATTGGTTCCGGAGGGGAGAAATGTTGCTCGGGCTACCATGTCCTTTGCGGAGCCGTTGACGAGTGCCCGTCCTCCGTCATCGAGTGCTGAGCCACCTTCTCTCTTCTCCACATACCACGTCCAGGAGAACCAAGCAGGCGCTGCCAAGGAAGCCATACGCCAAGCGGGGATCATGATGGAGTAGGTGAAGGTGATCCGAGCCGCCAGCCAAGCAGCTTATGACGCGAGTTCAGCTCTCCAGAGCAATGTCCAGGTTAGTTGAACACTGACTGAAAATCTTAAAGTTTGTCATGCACCCAGTGGGTGTGTCGATTGGAATGTCCAGATTAGTGGGGGCACGCTGAGTGCACCTACTGGGTGTAGTCCCCGAGACTACGGTGGACTGCTGGCAGTCGACTGTAGTCTTTATGTCTTGAACTTTTTCTCTTTTACTTGTTTCACTTGAGATGGTCGAGTGGAATCATGGAACCAGTGGGGGCACTCTGAGTGCACCCACTGGGTGTAGTCCCCGAGACCGTGGTCGACTGCTGGTAGTCGGCTATGGTCTGAAGAATTCTTCGTTTTTTTGTGTCTAACTGCTGACAGTTAGCTGCTTCCGGTCGACTGATCGATCCGAGCCGGTAGAACCAGTGGGGGCACTCTGAGTGCACCCGCTGGGTGTAGTCCCCGAGACTACAGTTGAATATTTTGATTCGGCTGTAGTCTTAGAAATGCTACAATTTTCCCCTTAGTCACTCTGAAGTGATCTATCCTTGATATCTGTCGACTGATCTTTCACAGAAATCTTGCGACCTTGTTTCTCGTTATACTGAGTTGGAGAACAAGCATATCCAGCTTGAACTTGATCTGAAGCTTGTCCAGGAGAACTTCACGAAGTCGAAGGAGGAGGCAAAAGGTATGTTTGGTGAGAATCTTGACAACTGTCCTTATTTTTGTCCATTTTTTAGTCTGATCTCACTGTCGTTTTGCAGATAAACTGAAGGATGCTCTGAAGAAGAAGGACCTTGACCTTGCTGAGGCGCAGAAAGCGGCTTCGGACAAGACGAAGCTTGCCGAATAGAAGTTGGCTTCGATCAGCAAACTTGAAGAGGAGAATGCCACTCTGAAAGCTGCTCTCGACGTGGCCAACAAGGAGGTCACCCAATAGAAGCATGAGAAGATAGCCCTGAGTGACAAAGCTAGCGAACTGGCGGGGAAGAAGAACGACTTGGAGGCTTATCTGGGAGGGCTCGCCAAGAAGTTATTCCTCATGCTCGAAGGTAACCCCTTATATCCGACTGGTGATCATTGACTTTGTGGGAACATTATCTTATCCTTGGATCGCATCCACAGAATTCTGCCACAATTTTGAAGAGGAGACTAGTCGAGTGGAAACTGGCTTGGACCCCATCAACTCTCCCGTGAAAGATGAAGCTGCTATGAACGTGCTCCGTCTCGAGTCTCGTGTTGCTGCTGTGGTTGACTATCTGGCAAGACTGAAGGCTGCAACATCGCGCATCAACACAGCACTCTGGCCAGAGGAAACACTTCAAAATGACCTCGAGTCTGTGATGACTCGGCTGAACGAAGTTCCAAGTCGAGTGCAAGAATGGAAGATGTCTTCCGCCAGGTGTGGCACCGACGTTGCCCTGTCTCTAGTCCGTGTTCACTGCAAGGAAGCGAGAGAAGACAAGCTGGTGTCTCTCAAGGTGGCCAATACCAGGAAACATGACTTCCGTTCTTTTATGGAGACCTTCATCGCTGCTGCCACTCGGATCGCAGACGGAATCGACCTGGACGAGTTTGTTGCGCCTTCTAGCCCTCCGCAGGAGGGGTAAAAAACTTCTATGCTTGATGCCTTAAATTTGCCTCGGAATGCCGAGTGATTTTTGTAACCGATAAACCTTAACAGGCTTGATGCCTGAGCACTTCTGGATCCGTAGGACGTTATCCGAACTCGTTTTGTCGTTGGATATGCTTGCTTCTGCCTTCGAACGATCATCATCCTTTGCTTGGAATATATACTAGTGTCTGTGATGCTCTTTTGCAGGTAGGGACGAAGCACAGATTGCAATCGACTTGTACTCGTCATGACGAGTGCTGGGCTGCAGCTAAGCCCCTGAGTGGGAGACTTGTTCTCCACTCAATAGGATTTTAGAAACTTAGGCGAGCGCTGGGCTGCAGCTAAGCCTCCGAGTGGGAGGTTTGCTCTCCACTCGGTAGGATTTTAGAAACTTAGGCGAGCATTGGGCTGTAGCTAAGCCCCTGAGTGGGAGGTTTGCTCTCCACTCGGTAGGATTTTAGAAACTTAGGCGAGCACTGGGCTGCAGCTAAGCCCCCGAGTGGGAGGTTTGCTCTCCACTCGGTAGGATTTTAGAAACTTAGGCGAGCACTGGACTGCAGCTAAGCCCCCGAGTGGGAGGTTTGCTCTCCACTCGGTAGGATTTTAAAAACTTAGGCGAGCACTGGGCTGCAGCTAAGCCCCCTAGTGGGAGGTTTGTTCTCCACTCGGTAGGATTTTAGAAACTTAGGCGAGCACTGGGCTGCAGCTAAGCCCCTGAGTGGGAGGTTTGCTATCCACTCGGTAGGATTTCCAAGGTGTATCTCCGAAGGGGAAGATAGCAGTCGACCTGCGCTTCGCCCTCCTTGCGGGGCGCACGTTGTATTTGTGGCATAGCTCGGAAGGAGAAGGCAGGAGTCGACCTGCACTTCGTCCTCCTTGCAGAGAGCATGTTGTATTTGTGGCGTAGCTCGGAAGGAGAAGGCAGGAGTCGACCTGCGCTTCGTCCTCCTTGCGGAGCGCACGTTATATTTGTGGCGTAGCTCGGAAGGAGAAGGAAGGAGTCGACCTGCGCCTCGTCCTCCTTGCGGAGCGCATGTTGTCTTTTATACTTAGGCGAACACTAGGTTGCAGCTAAGCCCCCGAGTGGAAGGGTGGCTTACCACTCGGTAGGATTTTCAAAAACTTAGGCGAGCACTGGGCTGCAGCTAAGCCCCCGAGTGGGAGGTTTGCTCTCCACTCGGTAGGATTTTGTTTAAACTTAGGCGAGTACTTGGACTACAACTAAGCCTCCGAGTGGAAGGCTGGCTTACCACTCAGTAGGATTTTGTTTAAACTTAGGCGAAACGGATTCGCAGCTAAGCCTCCGAGTGGAAGGCTGGCTTACCACTCGGTAGGATTTTTTTTTACAAACTTAGGCGAAACGGATTCGCAGCTAAGCCAGCCACTGGGGGATTGATTTATGTGAACAAAAGTAATAACAATCACTCGAAAAATTATGAAACTCTTGTCTTTGATAAATAAACTACAGAAGTACTTTTATTACAACTCATCCGAGTGAATACTTAAGTATAAAAGGGGCAGAGCAGATCCGCATTCCAAGCACGTGGCTCGTCAACCTGGCGATCGACGTTGTACAGACGGTATGCTCCGTTGTGGAGTTCTTTGGTAACAATGAAGGGGCCTTCCCAAGTAGGGGCGAGTTTGTGTGGCTTCTGTTGGTCCACTCGGAGGACCAAGTCTCCTTCTTGGAAGGGTTGGCTCTTCACATTTCTGGCATAGAATTGACGCAAGTCCTGCTGATAGATGGTCGAGCGGGTCATGGCCATCTCTCTTTCTTCTTCTAGAAGGTCGACTGCATCCTGCCGGGCTTGTTCTGCTTCAGCTTCAGAGTAGAGCTCGACTCGCGGTGCATTTGTCACTTGGCAGAACCGCCTCAGCTCCGTAGACCAAAAAGAACGGAGTCCTCCCAGTCGACCGGTTTGGAGTAGTCCTCAATCCCCAAAGAACTGACGGAAGTTCGTTGACCCACGCGCCTGCTGCGTGCTTGAGGTCGCGCATCAGCCGGGGTTTCAGTCCTTTGAGAATTAGGCCGTTTGCTCTTTCTGCTTGTCCATTCGACTGGGGGTGGGCGACTGAAGCGTAATCGACTCGTGTGCCTTGAGAGGCGCAGAAGGCTTTGAATTGATCGGAGTCGAAGTTTGACCCATTGTCAGTGATGATGCTATGCGGAACTCCATATCTGAATATTAACTCTCTCATGAAGCTGATGGCAGTGCCAGCATCGAGATTTTTAATGGGCTTGGCTTCGATCCACTTGGTGAACTTGTCGACTGCCACCAGTACATGGGTGGAGCCGCTCCTTCCAGTTCTCAGTGGTCCAACCATATCTAACCCCCAAATAGCGAAAGGCTGGACGATTGGGATGGTCTTCAAGGCGGAGGAGGGTTTGTGTGACATGTTGGAGTAGAACTGACATCCTTCACACTTGTCAACTATTTCTTTCGCCATTTCATTTGCTCTGGGCCAGTAAAAACCCGCTCGGTATGCTTTAGCCACAATAGTCCGAGAGGACGCATGATGGCCACAGGTCCCCGAGTGGATGTCGTTGAGAATCATTCGACCCTCTTCCGGTGTTATGCATTTCTGGCTGACCCCAGTCGCGCTTTCTCTGTACAACTGTCCCCTCATGACGGTAAAGGCCTTGGATCGACGGACGACCTCTCGAGCTTCTTCTTCATTCTCTGGGAGCTCTTTCCTTAGAATATACGCGATATAGGGCACTGTCCAGTCGGGAGTAATAACCAGAACTTCCATGATTAAGTCGACCACAGCTGGAACCTCGACTTTAGTCGGATCTGTGGCGCTTTTTGGCTGCGGGGCTTCTTCAGTGAAAGGATCTTCTTGAACTGACGGCGTGTGAACATGCTCCAAAAACAAGCCACTTGGGATGGCCTATCTTTTGGAGCCTATCTTCGCCAAGTCGCCGGCTGCTTGATTTTTCAGTCGGTGGACGTGATCGAGCTCTAATCCCTCGAATTTCTTTTCCATCTTTCTGACTGCATTGCAGTAACCAGTCATGGCTGGGCTTCTGACGTCCCACTCCTTCATCACTTGGTTAACCACTAAATCCGAGTCACCGTAGACCATGAGGCGACGGACGCCGAGTGAAATGGCCATACGTAACCCGTACAAGAGTGCTTCGTATTCTGCTTCATTGTTGGAGGAATCAAAGTGAATCTGGAGTACATATCTGAGCTTATCTCCTCGGGGGGAAACCAACACTACCCCGGCACCGGAACCATTCAGCATTTTATAGCCATCGAAGAACATAGTCTAGTGCTCCGAGTGAACTTGAGTCGGTAACTGCTGTTCGGTCCACTCGGCGAGGAAATCTGCTATTGCTTGGGACTTGATAGCTTTCTTTGCCTCAAATCTGATATCCAGGGGAAGAAGTTCAATCGCCCATTTTTCCACTCGGCCAGTTGCATCTCTGTTGTGCAGAATCTCTGATATGGGACGTCGCTGAGGACTGTGATGGTATGGTCAGAGAAGTAGTGAGCAACTTTCTTCGTGGTCATATAGATCCCATAAACAAGCTTCTGATCATGAGGGTATCTTTGCTTTGATGGGGTTAGGACTTCAGAAATGTAATATACTGGGCGCTGAACTTTGAAGGCTTTCCTTCCTTCTTCCCGCTCGACCGTAAGTACAGTACTGACGACTTGTCCTGTGGCTGCAATGTAAAGCAGCAAAGGCTCTTTGCTGATCGGGGCAGCAAGCACCGGCTGGGTGGAAAGCAGGGTTTTTAACTCTGCAAACGCTGCGTCAGCTTCAGGAGTCCACTCGAACTTGTCTGACTTCTTCATCAGTCGGTAAAGAGGCTATGCCTTCTCACCGAGACGAGAGATGAATCGAGTTAAAGCGGCCAAGCAACCAGTAAGCTTCTGAACATCGTGCACACTTACAGGTCGTTTCATCCGGAGTATAGTGCCCACTTTCTGTGGGTTTGCATCGATTCCTCGTTCGGAAACAAGAAAACCGAGTAACTTTCCACCAGGAACTCCGAATGTGCACTTGGATGGGTTAAGCTTGATATCATATCTCCTGAGGTTGGAAAATGTTTCAGCGAGGTCAGTCAGCAGGTCGGAACCTTTCCGTGACTTGACCACAATGTCATCCATGTACGCTTCCACATTCCGACTGATTTGAGTGACCAAACACTTCTGAATCATCCTCATGAACGTGGCTCCGGCATTCTTGAGGCCAAATGGCATGGTGACATAACAGAAGCACCCGAATGGGGTGATGAAAGCTGTTTTGATCTCATTGGGCCCAAATAGACGGATCTGATGATACCCGGAATAAGCGTCTAAGAAAGACAGTCGCTCACATCCCACAATCGAGTCGACTATTTGGTCGATGCGAGGAAGAGGAAAATGATCTTTCGGGTAGGCCCGATTGATATGTTTAAAGTCAATGCACATGCGAAGTGGCTTGTCCTTTTTGGGGACCATGACAACATTGGCGAGCCACTCGGAGTGGTAAATCTCTCGGATAAATTCTGCTGCTAAAAGCCGAGCCACCTCTTCGCCAATAGACTTCCTTTTCTGGACGGCAGACCGTCGCAGATGTTCCTTGACAGGTTTTGCCTTTGAATCGACTCGCACACGATGCTCAGCCAGTCCCCTGGGCACACCCGGCATGTCAGAGGGTTTCCATGCAAAGATGTCCCAGTTCTCACGGAGGAACTGGATGAGTGCTTCTTCCTATTTGGGGTCGAGTGTTGTGGAGATATGAGTCGGAGCAGCGTTGGGGTCAGTCGGGTGGATGTGAACTGGTTTTGTCTCACCGGTCGACTTGAACGCCGATTCTATAGCAGGCTTTTTGGCTTGCAACAAATCACTCGGGTCTGCGTTCCTCTGGTGTTCCTGCCACTCTTCTGCCACCATCTGAGCATCGACGATCTTTGAGCCTTTCTGGAAGCACTCTTCTGCCTTCTTGCGATTACCAGTAACAGTGATCATGCCTTTAGGGCCAGACATCTTTAATTTGAGGTACACGTAACATGGTCGAGCCATAAAACGTGCATAAGCTGGCCTGCCCAAAATAGCGTGGTAGGCACTCTGGAAATCTACAACCTCAAATGTTAGCTTCTCTTTGCGGAAGTTCTTTGAATCACCAAAAACCACATCAAGAGCAATCTGGCCGAGTGACGCGGCCTTCTTGCCAGGAATGACTCCATAGAAACTCATGTTGCTTGTGCTGAGTCTGGACATCGGAATGCCCATCCCTTTCAGCGTCTCAGCGTACAGTATATTCAAACTACTACCGCCATCCATCAGCACTTTAGTCAGTCGAGTGCCCTCAACGACTGGGTCAACCACCAGAGCTTGCCTCCCAGGGGTGGCTATGTGCGGTGGGTGATCAGACTGGTCAAATGTGATGGCTGTCTGAGACCACTTCAGATAATTGGGTGTTGCCGGAGCAACCATATTCACCTCTCGGTTTATAACTTTCAGTCGACTTTTGCTCTCAATGTCAGCAAAAATCATCAGAGTAGAATTGACCTGAGGGTATTCCTCGTCACTATCTCCCTTGTCCTCAGCTTTGTCCGACTCCTTTTCCTTGTCCTTGGGTTGTTTCCCCTAGAATTGCTGTATCAGAAGTCGACACTGTCGAGTGGTATGCTTCGGGTAAATAAAATTACCCTCTTCATCTTTCTTCGTGTGGATGTGACACGGCAAATCCATCATGTCATTTCTCTCTTTATCCTTTACTTTTTTGGGGTTCCAAGGCCCCTTGGGTTTTTCCCTTTGAATTTTCCTTGAGTCATGGCCAGGGCTTCTCCAAGAGCAGCCGGCTCGGCTTTCCGCTTTTGCTTCCAACTGGAGTTCCCACCTCCGGTTTTCTGGGCGACTGACTTATGCTTGCCGCTCCAGAGCCGATCCTCTTTCTCACCATTGGCATATTTGGTGGCTATTTCCATCATTCGACTCAGAGACATGTCTCTGGTTCGACCGAATTTCAGGCTTAGCTCTCTGTACTTTACGCCCTCCTTGAAGGCGCAGACTGCCTACATTCTCTACTGTGTGATGCTGTGTGATCCATCTCTAGATGTAATCCTTCAAAGTCTCATTCGACTTCTGTACACAAGATTGCAGCTCTGTCAGTCTTGCTGGTCGCTTGCATGTTCTTTCGAACGTTCTGACAAACACTCAGGAGAGGTCCTCCCACGTGTAAATGCTGCTGGGTGTCAACTGATTCAGCCATGCTCTGGCTGAACCTTCCAACATAAGAGGCAGATGCTTCATGGCCACCTCGTCATTTCCGCCGCCGATCTGTACAGCCACTCGGTAGTCCTCAAGCCAAGTATCGGGCTTAGACTCACTGTTGAACTTGCTGACTCCAGTCGCCAACCTGAAGTTGGGAGGAATCACCGCGGCTCTGATGGCTCTGCTGAAACACTCTGGTCCAGAGACATGCACTCGGCTGTTAGTGGGTACATCTCTGTCGTTACCCTCTCTGTGGGCCCTGTTCCGGTCGACCAGACCTTGAACGATGATGGATCTCGCATCAAAACCTGGTTCCCTGGGGTTGACCGGAATCCTTCGCCCGCCACTGTGCTGGCGTCTATCATCCTACTGTCGAGGCATATAGGACCCACCCCTTGGGGGGAGAGTAGGCACTCGACATCGACGTTGCGATCGAATCGGTGATCATGCTGCTCATGGTTCCTGTACTGATCATGCCGGTCACCACGCCCTTCACGCCTCGGGGGCGATCTGGGGCTATGAGCCGACTGGACCATATTCGTTGCCACGGATATGCTGTGAATCCTGTTCCGCGACTGCGATACAGCTGAATTCTGATCTCCTGCTGCCCGGAGCAAATCTCTGATCTGCATCAGGCCTCTGCCAGCCTCTAACTGGGAAGGCTGAATCGATTCTGCTATACGGGCTGCAACTGCTAAATTCTGAATCGGAGTTTGATATACCTGAGTCGGAGGCGGAAAGAGCTGGCGTCGACTGGAGTCCGGAATCTGTTGCCGCGCGCGCTCGTCGAGTGCCCGCTGAAGGTTCTCCAGTCGAGTCCGCTCGGCCAGGTTGGCCAAGCGCATGTCCTCCAAGGCGCGGGCCTCAGGGGTTTCTCCAACGATCGGAGTGTGAAGCGCATCCATGTTCCGGCGGCGAAGCTCTTCCCTCTGCTGCGAATTGAGGGGCTCGGGGAGGTATTCCTCATGGGCGTGCGATGGATCGCCTCCGCCGTTGCCTCCCTCGGCATCGGGAAAGGCGGGGGGAACATGCGGTCCATTGACCATCAGGACCTCCGCCGCCGGATCACTGCTGTCGCACTCAGATGCAGTCTCTGCGGAGCCAGTCGAATAGGCCGTAGAGAGATTTGTCGGGCTCGATTGCCGCAACTTGCGCGGTGGTCGACTGGCGAGCCACCGCGTGCCTCACCCACCGCTGAAGCCTCGACCGACCGGAGCGCTTACGCCGGCGGGAAGCTGGGAGGGAGGATGACACAAAAACCGGCCGATACTGGGTCGACGGTTGCCGCAGAAGGACACCGCGGACGCACGCTCGAAAGTGCGTAGCTCCGCGGACTGGGAGCGCGTCGACGTCGAGCGGAGCCTCCTGCAGCCAGGCAGAGTCGTCGGCGACGAACGTGAGCGCGCCGAGACGGATCTCACGGCCCTCAATCAAAACTCCACCTGAAACCATGATGATGGGAATCGGAAAAATTGCAACTTCTCCAATAAGTCGCTAAGACACCTGCCCCAAGGTGGGCGCCAACTGTCGTGGTTCTAAGTCTGACAGTAGTGTAGGGGGGTACTAAGGAGAGGCAAGGTCCTAGCTATGGAGTAGTTGTGCACACAAGAGTTTTACGAGTTCAGGACCTTCTCGAAGGAAGTAACAGCCCTACGTCTCGGTGCCCGGAGGCGGTCGACTGGATTATATGTGTGAGGGTTACAGGGGTGCGAACCCTTCTGCCAGTGGAGGGGGGTGGCTTATATAGAGGATGCCAAGACCCAGCCTGCCCACGTAGCGGAGGGTTTAAATTACATTAAGGCCTGGCGTTACTGGTAACGCCTTACATAAAGTGTCATCATGACCATAAAGACTACTTAACTACAGACCGTTTGGATACAGAGTAGATCTTGAACTCCCGGTGGTCGAGTGAGTCTTCATTGTCAAGTGTCATCAAGTTCGTCGAGTGTCTTCCAGTCCGTTGAGTGGAGTCCCTCTAGGTCGACTGGAAGACGGCTTCTTCTAAAGATGTCCTTGGGGAGGGTACTTTGGACAGGTCCATGACCCTACCCTAAGTACATGACTTCATCAGTATGCGCCGCGCCGTCTCCCTTGGAGCGGGAACGCCACCGTCCGCGCCGGTCTTCGTCACGTTGTAAGGGTTCTTCACCTACTTCGAGCACCGCCGCCGCACTCCTAACCTAGCCGCCGCCGCTGCCGTCAGGCCGCCGCCGCCACTCTTCTTTGGCCGCTACCGCCGCTACCTTCGTAGCCGCCGCGCCGCCCGTCCACCCCCTTCGGTCTTCGTCCAAGCACCAGCCCGTCGCCAGCGTCGCCGTCATCTACCCTGACCACTTCGTCTACTCCGACCACCATTGGTGACATCGGCCCCGCGCCGATGGGCACCGCAATCATTGTCGAGTTCTTCCCTGCTGGCCCCTCCGACTTCTCCAACATGGTATACAGCTCATGCAGGTCCCTCATCTACGCATGCCCAGTGCTGGCAACACCAATGCGTGCCTTCATCCACGACGTGTCCCTGGGCCTGGCAAGCCTGGTCGGCACTTGGTCAACTTCGTCTTTGTCCGTCTACACATGCTCGGTGCTGGCAACACCGGTGCGTGCCTTCGTCCATGATGTGTCCCCGGGCTTGGCAAATCCTCCGCGACACGTCGTCAACACCATCATCCTTCCGGCGCACCACTACCTCGTCACCACTGCGCCCTCTTGCGCCCGCGGCTACACAGCGACTTCCTCGACACCGGGCCTGGCAAGCCTGGTCGGCGCACCCCGACTCGACATCGACCACGACATTCTTCGCACGGCTACCTCGACCACGGCTCCACCACCCATGCTCTAGGCTACATCGACAAACGACACAAAGGGCTACCGCTTGCTTGAGCAACCTCGTTGGGATTCACTCCAGCCACTACTCTGCGATGCGTCGACCGTTACGACTGTGGGGGGTGTCCGTCGGCTTGCCTTCAGATTCTTCTCCAGTCTCACCGTCTGTGTCGCTACCGTTGTGACTGCGGGGGGATGTTGAGTAACGTGATTGTATTAGGAAACATAGGTTAGACTAGGAAATATTATGGCTTGCCTTGTACTCCAAGTAGATCATGTACTCCTATATATATGCTCACAAGGCTCAAGCAATACAACAACTATTCCACCAAAACCCTCTCTCCCTTTAACAGTGAGCATTGTGCTACTGTTATGAGTACCCTCTCATCAATAATGGTGAGCATTGTGCTACTTCTTGTCTCAGATTTGTGATGCTTCTGTTGTACTACTTGCTGACTGTAAGGTAACTTACGTGTGGACGAGCCTAGCACAACTATCGATATGTTCAGAATGAGTTAACTTGTTGTCATTTATCGAAATTCATAATGTGCTGGACTATATGTTCATTGGTACTACTTGTGATGCTGCTGCTGTACTACTTGGGAATTTTGTCAACTTGTGATGCTGCTGCTGTACCCCGAGAGGCCCTTGAGTTTGCCGGAATGTCGATTAACTTCCGTTCTGGCAAATTCGGGTACTCCATATGTCCTATTTTCAGCAAAGGTCATGCTGAAATTCTCCGTGAATTTTAGCATGACTTTGCTAAAAATAGGACATATGGGGTACTTGTGACTAATGCATGGGCCGGGGTATCTTCGTACTTAATTAAGTAGGATCAACTGCCCCACCATTCTTGCTGCATTAAACCATAGGTGGCAATAGAGCCAAGTGATTAGCCCAACTTAGAATTCTCCTTCCCTTTTCTTGATAGGGTATATTATTAGAAGATACCCATATATATCAGTCAACCTAGGATGCCTCGGCATCGATAAACCCTAAATGATGAAAACTTAACTTAGCATTTAGTGTGCCTCAGCGTCGACAAACCCTAAATGATAAAACCTTGGCTTTTAGGGTGCCTCGGTGTCGATAAGAACCTAAATGATGAAAGCTTAGGATTTTAGGGTGCCTCGGCACCGACAAACCCTAAATGATAAAACCTTAGCTTTTAGGATGCCTCGGTGTCGACAAATCCTAAATGATGAGACCATGATCTTGTTCCTTGACAATAACCAACTTTCTGACCAAACTTTTTTCCTATTTAGAGCGAAACATGGCCCACAACAATGAGGCCGGCGGTTCGGGCGACAAGCAATTCTGGGAGTTGTCCCAGGAGATGGAGGAAGAACCTCACCGCTATGAGGACGCCGTGGAGGACACCGATCCTGACTACACAACCCCTGGTGGCGTCAGGGATGACACCATTGATGTTGCCACCGAGGATGCCACCACTGATGATGGCAGTGCACACACAGATGTCAGCCAACCGAAGAGGCAACGGAAGGACCGGCGCCCGAACGTGCTTGGCACCGTCAGAGAGGAATTTACTGAAGTGAACTCCGATGGGCATCCAACGGCGCCCAAAGAATTAGTCAAGGGGTACTCGGTTCAGCTCGGGTGCATTCTCCGGAGCACCGTCTCAATCAACACCGAGAACCTAAGGCATAAGGACCGAGGGAATTTGCGCAGCCTCCTCTTCACGAAGCTGCACAAACGATACAAGTTCCCCGCTGACTTTACAAACACACGCCTATCAGGGAATAAAGTGAACAGTGCCGCCCTCACGAGGATGAGCACGGCCCTGTCTACTTGGAGAAGCGCGGTGAAGAAAATGATTGACAAAGGTGATAGTTATGAGAAGATCAAGGCGAAAAATCCTTCGATCAATGAAGATGACTACAAGGAGTTCAGGATCAAGTGCGTGAGCAGCGCAACCGTGGAATCAAGCCAGTGGGGGAAAGAAATGCGGGAGTTGAACTTAGGGCTCCACCAACTCGGTCCCGGCGATTACAGAGTGGCGGAGCCTATATGGGACAAGGAGGACGCGAAGTGCGCCGAGCAAGGCCTACCGCCCCGCTTCAAGAAATACAGTGACAAGCAGATCAGGAACTATGTCAGGGCCTCGTACAAGGAGGACCCGGTAACAAAGGAGCTTACCACGGATCCGAAGATCAAGGCGCTTGAGCGTGTTCTGGTAAGGAATACACCCCCGCGTAATTAGCTCCATATGGTTGCATTCTAATTAATGAAGCCAAATTTCTAAATGGTTCACATTCCTTCCGCAGGAGACTGAAAGCAGTAGCGCGGGGCCGTCTCAGAGCTCCCCTGCTAGGGACAGCACTCTAAATAGGGCGTTGAACGTAATGAAAAATAAGGATAAGCTCAGTAAGCCGTCGTCAGCTGGTCGTGTGGCCGGCAAAGGCTTGTCCAGAAAATGGTTGTCATACTATACCGCTGGTGGGCGAAAGGAGAGAAATACCAGCTTGGAAAGCCAGTCGCGCGAGGTTCAAGAACTCAAGGCACAAGTGGCGCGGATTCCAGAGATTATCCAAGAGCAAGTGCAACAACAACTAGGAACGACGCTCACGCCATGGTGCCTACCTTGATTCAGGGGCTGACGACGTGGATTGCGGGCGGCCAAAAGGGGCCGCCCCCGGTTCCCAGCTTCACGGCCAGCAACTCGCACAATGCGTAGGCGGCGCCATTGGTGTCTCCGGCGGAGGCGGTATTCGTGTCTCCGGCGCCGGCACGGGCATTGGAGCTTAATGCACCCGGCGGGTGTACGCCGGCCGGCACCTCGCCAGCAAGCGGCCCCTCCGTCAGTTGCATGCCCGCCGTTGGCGGTGCCTCGACATTAGCCGAGCTCGACGGCATCACGGTAACTAAGCCTCTCGGCCGATGAATTCATCTCCTTGCCTTTGACTAGGCATCCCTGACGCCCTACATGTTTTCGCATGGCGCCGCCGACGTTCCGTGCACTCTCCTGCACTTCGTAGGCGGCGAGTTGATCGATGTCGCCAAGGGCAGAATCATTCAACCGGGCAACCCCGTGTTCCACGGTAATCCGATGCCACCCACCGTGTATAGGGTTCAACTAGTTTGGGTGCTGCCAGGTTGCGACGAGTTGTTACCTCCGATTCGACCCGCTGGGGCCGACGAAGATGATGTGATGACCCTCAGCGCCTGCGTAAGATGGCCCCTTCTTTGGCTGAAGAGCCAGATTCATTTGGGGGCGGGGGACACCACCCCACAGACAAGACCGCCAGTCGTGCCGGCGCCAAGCCATGGCAAGAACGCCGCAACGCTACCGGACATGCCGGACATCCCTATGGCACAGGATCCGGACATGCATATGGCACAGGATCCGGACGACGACGACAACGATGACGATACATTTACCAACGTTGATAAGTACTTTGCCTAACATGGGTACGGTGACGAATTCTGTGGGCCTCCTCCTCAAGAACCCAACCCTGAAAAAGACGACCGCGATCTAGCTGGTACCGCGGAGAAACCCAATTGCAACTGGCGTTGTTTGGTGTTCAGTTCTCAGGAGATGCCTCCAGCTGCCGCCTTCACCGAGCCTCAGATAACCGAGGTGCGAAATATTATCAGCCCCAACACGCTCAAGAAGGCGGTCTGTGAGCAGAACTCGATCACATTACAGCAGATCAAGAAGAAGGGACGGAAACGAAAGACTAACAAGGGCGCCGGTGCAAGCCAGCCGGCACCAAGTAGGATCCGTGCTCAGGACGGGCCATCTTCACCTAAGGATATCTCGAGGAGGGTGCATGTGGCGGGTAGGGCGATGCTACCGACAAATATGCTCAATGCTGCAACCGGTGCTATGCGGAGTCTGCATGACAATATTCTTTCTTTGGAGAAGCGGCGTCTCTCCCAGAATGATGTGCCATATCCGGTTTTCATGGCCAAGGTGCCAGAGGGCAAGGGCTTTGTGGATAGCGCCATCGGGGGTACGATCGTCCTGCGGTTTGATGACATCTTTGCTATGTTTAACTTTCATCCGCTGCACTACACCTTCGTTCGGCTGTTTTCGCTGAGAATGGAGATGCGGATCATTCGAGACAAGACCCCGGACATCGTGATAGTCGACCCCTTCTACATGCGTGCCAAGATCTTGGGCAACACTAGGGACCGGCAAGTCACGAGTTCACACCTTGAAGGCGTCATTTTGGCAAACCCAGATACGGATAAATTCCTCGTGCCTTACTTTCTCGAGTAAGTCATCCCCTCACCGCCCCGTAACATATGATTTCTTAGATTTCGATCGTTCTTTTTTTCTAACATTCCGTGTTTTGTGCAGTGACACACATTGCACACTCATCCTCTTAAGCCCGAAATATTCCTTGGCCACGTATTTCGACCCGGACCGTGAGTCGAAGATAGACTACACAAATATGAAGAAAGTTCTTGATGATGCTCTCCCCGGCTACGCCAGATCTGGAGGCACCTTCAAGAGGCCAGTTCGTAGGTACGGCAAGCACGTGTTCACCCACAATACGACGTTCCCCTGCGTCAAGCAGCCGCCTGGCGGTCAGAAGGATGCCTACTACGCCCTCCATCACATGTGGGCGATTGTACGGGACCATAATCACCTTCTGCTACCAGATAATCTCAAAGATTGGGCCACTAGCTTGTCGGCAATCCAGTACGCGGACATCAGACAAGAATTCTTTCGCATCTAATCGGAGTTTGCGGAAATCATCCATCAAGATGTCCTTCGTACCTCGGGGCAGTTCTACCTCAGATCTCAACTATCCAACAGTGAGATTGAAACAACACTACAAATGCAGGCTGACAACGCCCGTGATTTCATGACCATCATGAAAGACGGCGGCTTCATCCACGCTCCGGTCCCCTGAGTCGAGTCGAAAGTAGTGATGCTATCTGAAATGTCGATTGGCTCATGTTGTAATATTAAACTTTAATGAACTTGTATGTCTCTTTGGTTTGGACAGTCATTCAACTTATATGTAATCAATGCTATTTATTAGTAGGACCATGAATCGTGCTATTAATGTGTTGCTTTTCTCTTCCAGTTCTTTTGTTGCATACTAATATATTGCTTATGTATTGTTTGTGAATTGTTACTAACGTTTTGTTTGGCTAGTGCATAGAGATGCCGTCGTATGTCATGTACAAGGGTAAGGTTCCCGGAGTCTACGACGACTGGGAGGAGTGTCGGAGACAGGTTCACCGTTTCAGCGGTAACAATTACATAGGGTACACCACTAGGGCGGAGGTGGAAGTTAGATATGCGCGCTATCTAGCGGGAGAGAGGAGGGAGCGTTGGAGGAACCGGGTGAAGACCAGTTTCATCGCGATTATGCTCATCGTGATGACCGCAGCTCTCTTCTATGTGATGATAGTTTAGATGATCGATATCGACTTGTAATGTGAAGACAAACTCGCTACTCGCGGTTTCGAGACTTGTAATGTTATAACTTTGTTCGGTATTTGAAATTCGGAGACTAATATGATGAATTGTATTCGGAGACTAATCTTCTATTGTATTCGATAAATCTGTTGTTTATATGTTGTGCTCTCTATATTATGTGCAGTAACATGTTTTGTAACATGTGCAAATATCAGAAAATAAAAAAATTCCTAATATTCATACTAATGGTGCACCATTCAGCACACTAATGACGCACTGCAGAAAGGACACTAATGGCGCATCACACCCTAATGCGCCATTAGTATGCCTTTCAGGGGGCCATATACTAATGGCGCACTAATGGCGCACGGTGGGCTATACTAATGGCGCACTGCATGGTGCGCCATTAGTATACCAGATACTAATGGCGCACCAGGGGTGCGCCATTAGTATTTAATTCTAATGGCGTGGTGCTAGTGGCGCACCAGTAGTGCGCCATTAGTAGGCAAAACTGGTGCGCCACTAGCAGGCCTTTTCCTAGTAGTGCACGGGGAAGACGTGCCACCGAAGGTGTAGCATCATCGCCCCAGCGTTGGGGTGCCAAACCGGCCGCACCGCATCTGGTGTGGCAGCGGCCACACGCCTCCAGTACCAAGCTCGGTGGATCCAAGTGCCCTTTGGACGGATGCAATGGATTCCTGCCGGATCGAGTCCGAACGCGGTCGCGCGGACTCCTCCTTGGAGCTGCGGAGAGCCATGCGAAGGGCCATCTCCTCCTCATGGACACATGGGATGAGGTTCCAGTCGACAGGTTGGGACATCGGAGTCGGATCTGTTGCTAGTCATACCGGAGAAGGCTGGAGATCACTGGAATGAAGCTTGGGGTGGAGTGGTGTGGAGTTGGCTGGATTGTCTAGGATTTGGTGCATGATGAGGATGGGGACCAATATATGTGGGGTCGGGGTGGACCAGCATGGGCCGGATCCGAGGTGGCAGATGCTCCCAGGCGCGTCCGGTCCTCCCCATATCCGTCCTAGATATGGGTTGGATATGAGGGGTGGCGGTCAGCCCGGATGTATAGAGCCGATATGAGGCGTATGGTTAGGTCACGACTTTGTAATCGTTCACTGACCAGGCCATCTGTTCGGACGTATGTGAAGCATTTGAGAAGTTTGGCTGTAGATGCTGTAATTCCAGAAACCTTTTTGTTTTTGTTTTTGTTTTTGTGAAGGACAAAGTTTTCCTTTACTTTAAGTAGCCAAATAATACCGCGACGAACTTATCAACTCTATACAGTCAGTAAATCCGTTGCTATGGGGCGTGCAGCGATTATCAGTCGATCGTGTTCTACATATGCATGCATGCACCGTTAATCTAGGTTATCCCGGCAGGTGTGTGACCTTCAATTAACTTCTGCCCCTGTAATCCATTCACAAATATAAGATGTTTTAAATATTAGTAAACGAACACATTAAAATGTGTCTCTATACATTCAATTCAAAAAAAGATTACTATGACATTTCATATTTTTTGACCGGAGGAAGTATCTACAATTCAAAAGAGAAGAAGGTTAGTTTACTTCCACCAGCCCATGCATGCATGTGAATGAAAATTACTACTAGTACTAGTACCAAAAGTTGGCCAGGCATGCAGCAAGAGAGAAGGAAAGCGTTATGATGATAGTCCAAGTTTGTTTCTTTACCTGAACTCTTTGGGACAACCCCACAAGGCTCGCTTTGGGACTCTTTTTTTTTGCATGGTAATACGTGTCTCATTTATAAGATGAAATCAAGTTACAAGGCACGTACACACCGACCTTACAGACCTGAAAAGATAGGATAAACCTAGGCCAAAAACCAGCGCCTTATCTCCCTCCTTCGACACCACCAAAGCGACCATCAAAGGGACGGAAGACAGATCACCTCTACACTCGAGCTCGACGCGGCTCCATCGCTGATCAACAGCTTTACGGACCTGCAAAGTCGTTTGCCGAAGCAAAACCATTGCCGTTGAACGAATCAGACCGGGGCAACATGTCCCCGGACACGCCATCAAGCTCCAGAACTAACATCCCCGCACAACTACAACGTCGAAGGAAGAAACCAGAACTGTCAGCCTCCAACCACAAAACCAGCACAGGATACACCATCTTCCAGCTATGACATGCGCAAACAGCAGTCTGCGCGTACTCCTGGTGACCTCCCGGGCTCCACTCCGACGTTGGAGAAAACGTCGTCGCAACGACGAAGCCCCAGAACACAAGTCCACCACGGGGAAGATGCCGCCGCCACACCATCCCCGCTTAGACACACTTCCGTCCAGATCCCTCACCGACCACAGTGTAGAACACCGCATCGGAGAAGAGACTGAAATACTTTTATTCATCGCCAGATCTGAAGAACGACGAGAAGACCAAGCTGCCGATCTACAGGATCGAACAACATACGTTGCCATCAACTCCAAGACGCCGCCGTGAAGGTCGCCACCGGTGTGGGTGTGGAGTTGAGACAGATTTATTTGCCCGGACGTCGCTCCCACCACCACAACGGCGCCCTAAGGAGACACTAGACAAACCCTAACTACAGGCCGGCGTCGAAGCGCCGTGGTCACCACCTCCTCGCGTGGCCGGAGTGGCCAAACGGAAGAGGCAGGGACCGGCGGCGGCCGGTGGAGTTGGCCTCAGATGCAATCGCCTCCACAATCGCTTTTCTCGTCGAGCGAAATGTACGTAACGTGGCGTATGTATTTGCATCTGCATCTCCTTTCTCTTTCTTTCTTTCTTGAAAGCACTTTGCATTTCTGAGCAGGACGACGACGGCAGGACGGACGGACGGACGATGAAACCACCGACGGGCAAGCCAAACGGAACGGTGCATGCATCTCCATGCTGGCCACTCATCCATGCATCTCTCTAATTACCTCTCATTTAAAAAAACAGGTAAATCCTCCCACTGTGTGGTAGGAGTAGTACTCCTTCCATAGTCAATGCGGTAATTAATCCCCATGTCGATGCGATGCGAGCATATGCCATATGCACGCCAGTCGGTCTCGGCAGGCGGTTTAACTACTACTGCGGTAACTAATTGCTGCTAATCCGCGTTACCGAGGTGATTACCAGTAGCGGATAGGGAATCATGGCGACGTTTTGAGCCCTCATTGGCCGCACTGAAATTGATGCACACTCCGAATCTTCCTGACATGAGATGCAGCCAGACGCCAGTGGTGGCTGCATGCTGCCGCCGTGACCACCACTCCACCGGAATCGCTCATCTTCTTCCCTATCCCTTCCTCCACAGTAACAATTGTACTAGCACGGACGTAAGTTTTTTACCATCCTTTTCACCCCATTATTGTTTAGTTCGTATCGAACGGAAAAGAAAATGAAGAACAAAGAGTGCGTACAGTGTGGGTGATTAACTATTGGAACTGGTAGTAGTAGTACTAGCGACTGTGCTGGCGGCAGATTAATCAATGTTGGTAGATCAGATCCGTCCGTCCGTGTAGCCGGGGATAGTAGTAGATTTGTTTGTGTCAGGTATACGTTGGGGATTTGAATCGGGGTGCGTGGTTTGAAAATTGAAATGCATGCGACCAAGTGGGTGGATGCATCCGCACATGCCGTACCATTTTGGCGGATCCTTTGGCCCATCACTTAATTTATACGGGCAGTGAGACCGCAGGGTAAATCGGTCGGATGCATCTATAATTTAGTCCAGCTATTAGGGCCCACACCCTAAACCTGCCTCAAACGTTAGACCCGGCCACGCTGGCGCATCCGACCTCACATACATTTCACCCATTCGCTCGCTGGACTAAACCCTAACCAGTAACCACTCCACTTCCTTACATTCCCCTCCGCCACCCGAGGTCACCTCCGGCGATAACCGACCTTCTATGGCATGGGGGGCAACCGATCTTACTTCGACCAGTCCGGATCCGTTGACTAGGTTGTCATCCCATGTAGGTTGGAGGAGGCAATGGCCGTCCGCATTGCACTCCGCCACTCCCAGAAGGACAGCGCTCGACCAATGACATGATCTATCTGGCGCGACTCCATAGGGTTGGCTCAACGAGCCCTCGGATCCTCTGGGGCTAGATCATCGCGGTCCCAGCTGCCTTCAAATATGTCCTTACCCACCACCGGTCGGGCGGAGTATGAGTCCCACCGGGACCGGTATATATGCCCGCCATGGGAAGGAGAGCATAGGGCCGCCGAGTCCCGACTCACTGCTGACATGGCGGCGGCGGAGGCGGCTGATGCGGCGGCGCGAGCAGCCACAGATGAGGAAGCCATCCTCGTCCCCATTATGAAGAAACAAAAGCAGAGGAACACACGCGCCCTTGACTGAGAGCAGAATCGGGCGGTCTGTGCCATGGTCGTAGGACCACCAAAGGAGGAGAAGGAGGATAACGATGGTGAGGACAGCTCCGGTGACGAGAAGATCTGGCTCGATCCTTACTGTGTCTTGGACCTGTACTTCCGTGAGAAGGATGGTAATGGTGCCGGGAAGGGCAAGGGCAGCTGGGGATGATCTTCTCCACCTTACCAAGCATGCCAAATTTTGGTAGTCGGATGGCATGTTATAATGTAGTAGCCAGACGATGTGTGTAACGCATCATACATAGATGCATGAGTTTGTATGGATTTGAGGTATACTAATTCGGGTGTCTAGTTATGAGAAGGGAAATTTGTGGCTTGACCAGATGCGTCTGTGGGCGTTTAAGGGGTCGGATTTGCCAAGTCTGGCTGTAGATGCTCTTACATAGTGGTTTTTTACTTGCTAGCAATCATTTGGCCTGTGGGGTATGAGGGATGTTGTGGCGTGCCAAGCCATCTGGTTGCGGCGATGGTACTGTCCTGAGATATCGGTGTTGAGGTTCGGCGGGGTGAGCGGGCGCTTTCTGCTTCTTCTTGTTTGGGTGCTCCTTTTGTGTTGTGTACCTTATTGACATGCCGCCTTCGGTTTGGCACCGTTGAGTTTGGACGGAAGGGGTTAGGGATCACCTTTCCACATGCAATGGTGTGATAGGGTTGGTGAGAGCCGACGCTCATTTTCTGCGGTTATTGAGCCCCTTTGCCAAGCCGGTATCAACGCTAGTCTTAGCCCTTAGTCCCTTTCATCCGGTGAAGTGTGTACATTTGGCTTCAAAAAAATTCCACAAAAGAGTGTACTTCTATCTTCCCAACACTGTTCAAGAAATCTTCCGATTCACCGATTAATCTTCCGATTTATCGCTAATCGGGGGTGACCGATAAGATTATGCCTTATCTTTATCGTTTATCTTTTGGACCGACTTATCGTTCTGACAAGCAATTTATCGGGAATCTACCGATAAATAAGACCTATTCATCGCACTATGTTGGCAAAAACTATGTTTATTTATGTTTTGTGGACCTTGTTACGGAATATGTACTATTGTCCTATTTTGTTTGTCATTTTACGAGGATTCAAAGGCTAGAAATCAAGGTAACACTTCTGTCAAATATTGTTTTAGTGTTGAGTATAGCGTATTTTAGTGTTGCGAACCTGAGATTTGCAAAAAAAAAGTATCCGATTAATAGTCGACCAATAAAATCGATTAATCGGCCGATTTCCGATTAATCTCTAATGCCTAGCTGACCGAGACGATAACAGTAAGCGATATCCCCAACATTGCATCCTAATGCACTTTAATGTAGAAAAAAGTTTTTTCTATCATCACACGGTAATCAAGACCAATAACATTCTATACATGCATGGTCTCGTTAATTTCTACATGCACTTAGCTCATTGAGGGTTGGGTAATTAAAGAGAAGAGATATGGTGGCTTTCATCTTTCCAATGCCTTATTTACTCCACTTCATAATTTGTTCTAAAATTTCTATATGCACTCTTTTCATCGGGCGGAGGGAGTAGATGAGCATTGACCTATGGTTTGGTGACACTTGGAGCCATGTTGAATGGGTAGTGGCCCCATTGGAAGATGGAGAAGGATTGTGTTTCGAGATCCCAACTTCATAGAGAATGCCAGGGCATCCTAGTTATGTCAATATGACTCCACTATTGTTGATTTGTCGGTTTTGTTTCTTTTCCTTTTGTCAGATTTTTGGTGTTTGGCTGTGTGCATCTTAATTATGGAGAGGCTGGGTGTTACTTGTAATGCTTTTGTATCCGCTTTATGCTATATTTTAAGATAAGAAAGGTGTCCTTTATCAAAGAAAAAAAGAGAAGGGTGGGGGATTGTACTGGCTTTCTTTTGCCTCTAGATTTTGTATTTGTTTAAGTTTGGCATCTAATCGCGGATGTGCGCTTTTTGATGACTTAAAGTCGTGTTTCTTTTTTGCTTTTCTGTTGTTGTATTGTGCTTGTTAGGCTCGATGCTCTTGTGCTTAAATTGAGTATAATGCTTTTCTACATTGGAAAAAACTAGTTGAACATAAGGCGGCACTACTTAATCCGGTGGAGGTGAATCCGACTAATTGTTTTTTCCATCTTATTTTGAGAAGGAGGTTAAACCCCCGGCGTCGGCATCATTGTGATATGCACAACCATTTGAAAAAGGAGGCGAATCCGACGATGACTTGTGGTCACTATAGTACAAAGATAAGAGGATGGGAATGTGGGTTGGACGGTAATGGTGGCATAACCTTCCCTTCGAAAACCACCCCACACGAACAGACACCCACACAATCTCGATTTGACACAACAACACGTTCCGGCATGTTTTATCGGGCTGTTGGCAAGTCCACTACCATGGGGAATGAGGTTGGAGGCAGGACGACATGAAGGATGAGCACCGTAGAAAGTAGTGGCTTGTGACGGAAAACATGAAAATGCCATTTTTTTTGCGAGAAACATGAAAATGCCATTAAAGCAGCACAAATACGGACAGCTTGATAATTGGCAGCCGGTCACATTGTCATCAGCGATGATGTGACGACCGAGGAGGTAGAAAAATCAAGGTGTGTTTCGAGAAGGGTGGCAGCGAGCTAGCCAGGTAGAGTCTGTGAGCAGAGTGCACATGATCATAACTCCGGCGAGGCGGCGACATCAGACTCACGGGCTCGGCCCACCAGCAATCCACTCATCAATCATCAGAGAGCCACCGAAGCAGGCGCGAACAATTCAAACTACAACAAAGTGTGGCCTCCGCGTACACGTCGTGGTCGTAGGTACGTTTATACTGCATGACCGCGGCCGTACGCGTGTGTTACTCGCCGTACGTGCCCTTGTCTACGCCGTCCATTCGTGTCCTTGTACGTGCATGCATGCATGCATGCACACGTATACGCTTTGTCACCAAAATAGCGGCTATCTTCTTCTCAGGAAAGACAGCGACTGCACGTGGTACTACGCGGCTGCGTGGACGCATGCGCGTACACGACGACGATGTCGATCCCACCCGGTGCGTGCGCGTGTGTCGTGCACTCGTACCGTCGTACCGACGATTCCGATTCTCGCTAGCTTTGGTCGTGTTCTTTTGAACTTGAAAAAGGAGATATAGGCAATAAAGTCTACCTAGACAAAAAAATGGACTTATTGACTCGCGATAGACGTGGCTGAATGCATGCACATGCATGCTTGTTGGCCTTCTGTTCTTAGCCAAATGCGCCTCTACCTTTTGTTTCTATCTCTAGCCTTCGTCCCCTTCCAAGCGATGCATGGGTGTGAGACCGTGTTGAGAGAGAGAGAGAGAGAGAGAGAGAGATAGAGAGAGAGAGAGAGAGAGAGAGAGAGAGAGAGAGAGAGAGAGAGAGGCGACCAACGATGATGGATGAAGCGATGGACGGAGTACCGGCCTAGCTAGCTAGCTAGCCGTTCATGCAAACGACGTGCCTGCACTTGCTCGTGATCTTCTGAGGAGCGCCATGCATGCATGCATGTGCCTGCCCTTCCATTCCTGGTTAACTTCCTACCTCCCTTTTCGACCTGGCTGGCCTCCCATGCCGACAACAAGGCTATCTGCGACGTACCTGCTCACATGCATCGCGCTCGCGGGTTATATGGAATGGGCGGCTCCAATGCATTGGCCGAGCCAGGAACATTTGAGACAACTTTTTTTTTGAAACTATTATGCACCGCCAGCTGAAATTATTTTTCAAATGATAAGTGCCACACATGTGGCACGAAGCACTCCGGACCTGACGTTTTTTTCAATTATAATTGCCATCCAAAAAGAAAAAACAAAACCATTCTTTTTAATCGTGCCATCTGGAAAGAAGTCGCCTTGCTTGACAACTAAAGTTATCATCCTCGCATCACTAAACCTGCCATCAAAAATAAAGTTCGGAGTTACCATGGGTTCGTGCCACACGTGTGGCACTTATCTGGATGCAATTATTTTGAGCTCTTATTGAATTTATCTGGACAGCTGGATAGAATTTCAAGGGTCATTCTTCATCCTCCTCCTCTAGGCTTCTCACTTCTTCCTTTCGATCATGTGCCTCCATCTGTCCTCCGCATTGAGGTCACATCATCCCGCCTATGCCGAGGTCCTGGCGAGGCCCTAGCTGGCAAAGTCGCGACTGGCCATGGTGACTCCATTGCTGGTTCAATCCTTACTCAGCCTCGCCCGAGATGCATAGCCAACCATGTCGGCCCTGTCTCTTTATTAGTGATGCCTCATCTTCTTCTCTAGAAATTGAGTGACGCGGTTGGCTTTTTTCTGGCGGCTGTCAACTAGCAAACGTGGGAATAGTTTGCAGGTAGGCTGTATCGGAAGTGGATCCTCTAACATGAAGGAGGGAGGTCACATAAGCTACAATTCCCTAACTTTCCTCCTTTACTTCCATATGATTAAGCCTAAAATGATTTGAATTAATTTGCAAATTACAAATCTACTTTATACATTGACAAAAATTACATACAAACAAAACTATGGTGCAACAAAATTAATTTTAAATTTATTTATATCAACAGTAACTTTGTATAGTACCTACTTAAGTAGATAATACAGTGTTCGCTACAGTACCCGTGACTTTCCTTCTCTGTTTTGCACTAGTTTGCAGTGTAGCTTAGGTGACTTTCCTCCTTCATGTCACACACACACATCGAAAGAAAACCAACAGCACACAGATAGAGCCGAAATTGAGCAATAAAACTGCAAAATACCATAAACATAACTCCCCAAAATTCTAGCTGCGCCATGACCCACCCGTTGGCTCCGCCCTGCTCCGGTATACATGTGGCTTGCGGCGTCAAACGGTGGAAGAAGATGGTGAAAGAGGTGGAGTTCATCTCTGCGGTACGCTTGCTCATGCATGAACGAGCGAACCATCTGTTTCCGTTGTAGTACTAGTACACGGGAAGTGATGGTCGACGTCCCAACTGATCTGGCGCATGTTACGTTGCTGTTCGTGGGGCCGACACAGGATGCATACACCTCAGCGAAGATGCGCGCGGTCGAGCGATGGATGTACAGCGAGGTGAATGAATGGAAGTAAATGGGCCAAGCCGGTCACACTCGTGTAGTACAGCCCGCTGTACGTACTCCCTCCGTTTCTTTTTACTCCAGGTATTAAATCTGGTCAAAATCAAACTACATAAAGTTTGACCAAATTTATATCAAAAAATATGAATATCTACAGTTCTAAAACTGTATAGTATGAAAATACATTTCATGGTGCATCTGATAATATTGATTTCATATTGTGAATGTTGATATTTTTTAATATAAAATTGATCAAATTTCATTAAGTTTGACTTTGACCAAACCTTATATGCAGAATAAAAAAGAAAGCGAAGGGAGTACTACGTAATTTGTCTGTTGGAGAGCACAGCGGACCGATCGAAATGATCGATGCAGTGGGTGTGTGTCGGTGCGGGTAGATGCATGGCGTTGGCATGCTGTAGTACTACGTAGTAAAATGCAGCATGCATGCATGTACGCATTCCCGCGCAGTGCCACTGGTCCCGTCCGGAAGGCCAGTACCTCGTGTACGTGTCACTGCCATCTGGCAAGCGCAATGTGGCCCGCTGGGCTGCTCCTATGTCGCGGAGGAGATGCCGGCCGGCGGCGACAGGCGAGCGAGAACGACGGAGGAAGAACCACTGCACGTAGGGACCTGAGCAGCTGAGCGATCCAGTAGCTCACGAGGCCGGTCGAGTGGTCGGTCGAGCTACGCTCCCCATGCATATCCAGTTGGTCATCATTGCCGTTGCCGGTTACGAATTTCAGTTATTCAAATGGCCGCCTGGCGCGTCAAAGGATCGCATCAAATGGAACGGAGTGAATCTCGGCCGTACGTGCGTGCATGGAGACGATGGAGCCCAGCCCACTGCTTTGGAGTAGACGGGCACTGGAACAGTCTGCTAAATTCTCGCGCTTCCCCAAGAATCAATTCTCGTTCGTACCCTGAAATTTCAACTGTAGAGTGCCAACGAACATGAATCGAATTGATTGATGGGGCGTTAATGTGATGAACGGCAGGCAGCGCTGCACGCAGCCTGCAGGCTGGCCGGCTGCATCCAACAGAAGCAGTTAACGCTTTTAGCAGTACGGCACGCACGCGTATTTACGTACTCAAAAATCGTACTACGAAGGAAACAATGCGAAGAGTTTGCCTGTTAAATACTCCCTACAAAGTTATACTACTAGAGTTGAGACACTTATTTTAAAATAGAGGGAGTAATATTTTTTGAAGGAAAACAAAATAATACTCGAATGAATAAAGGTTTAGCTACAGCAAGTTAAACACCTATTCATTGGGATTTTAATTGCTATAAACTCTTATAATGCGTTTAACACCTCACCTAAACTCCTGTGCATTATAACTACCTCTTGCATGACTTTACATGTAGATGCTTTCAGTTGATCACCTAGTATTAGGCTGGTCATGGTGGGGAGTAACTTAGACTAGTGTCATACGTATGACACTAGTCTAAGTTACTACCTTCACACTGCAAAGTAACATAATAGTAGTGTCATAAATTGCTTCATTTCACTAGTAGAAAAAGGGTCAAATGTGAAGCACAATAGTGCCGGTTGGAATTTCAGCCAGCACTAATGTGTACACTAGTGCCGGTTCGTGGCGGCGATCAATAGCACAGGTTCTTGGCGAACCTTTGGTACCGGTTCATGCCACGAACCGGTACTAAAGAGGCTGTGTCAGCCTGCGGTCAGGCTATGGCCCCACCATCACCATTTAGTGCTGGTTCGTACCACGAACCGGTACTAATGAGGTTATGGCAAGCTGTTTTTTAGTCCCACCTCGCGAAGTGAGAGGGACTAAGAGCGGTTTATAAGCCCTGAGTGCAGAGACGATGAAGAAGAGGCTCAATGCTCACGTTGCTTAGCTTCAAGCCTTCAGGAATACGGTAGACTGCATGGAGCTATGCTTAGTGCAGTTTACACTATTCCGAAAGGCTTGAAGCAAATTAACGAGCATTGCACCTCTTTTTTATTTTTAGTAACTTATTACAACTCCGGACTTCTTCTGTTATGGCAAAAACTAATTGCACGTCGACATTTCTTTTTTTAAAGTTATAACTCCAGACTTTGACCATCAAGTTTTGCAGAAAAGAAAAAATAGCAGAAAAGAAGAAAAACTATAGCTGAAAAGAAAAAAAGAAAATAAAAAAACTACTCAGAAATAAATAGAAGAAAATAAATATAGCAGAAAAGAAAAAACTACTCAGAAATAAATAGAAGAAAAAATAAAGCAGAAAAGGAAAAAATTATATTTGCTCTTTTTCAATCGTTTACAAATGACCATGAAATTGAAAATCACTACAAAATGAACTCTGAAAATGTTGAATTTTGGCAAACTAGATGAAAAACTACTCACAAATAAATAGAAGAAAATAAATATAACAGAAAAGAAAAAAACTATACAAAAACTACACAGACATAAGAAGAAGAAAAAGAAGAAGAATAAGAAGAGGAAGAAGAAGGAGGAAGAAGAAGAAGAGGAAGAAGAAGGAGAAGAATAAGAAGAGGAAGAAGAAGGAGGAAGAAGAAGAAGAGGAAGAAGGAGAAGAGGAAGAAGAAGAAGAAGAAGAAGAAGAAGAAGAAGAAGAAGAAGAAGAAGAAGAAGAAGAGGAAGAAGAAGAGGAAGAAGAAGAGGAAGAAGAAGGAGAAGAAGAGGAAGAAGAAATAAGAAATAAGAAAATAGCAGAAAAGAAGAAAAACTATAGCTGAAAAGAAAAAATAGCAGAAAAGCGCACGTCCATTAGTACCGGTTGGTGGCTCCAACCGATACTAATGTGTTGCCCTTTAGTACCGGTTGGAGCCACCAACCGGTACTAAAGGCCAATTTTGGCCAGCCGCTGGCCAAAATTGGCCTTTAGTACCGGTTGGTGGCTCCAACCGGTACTAAAGGCTCCCCCTATATATATGACATTTACGAAAAATCAGTTATCTCGCCGCCGCTTCGTTCCACTTCTCGCGCAGAGAGTCTCGATCTCGACGACGACGCCGACGCCCCCACGCCGCCGTGCCGTCGCCCTTGCCGCCCCCGCCGCCCGTCATCGTCGTCGCCGCGCGCCCCGCCGCCCGTCGTCGTCGCCGCCCCCGCCGCGCCCGTCTCGTCGCCATCCCCGGCCGCCGCCGGCCCGTCTCGTCGCCGTCCCCGGCCCCCGCCGCCCGTTGTCGCTGCCCCCGCCACCCGTACGCGCCCGGCCCACTCCATACACACGCATACACACACACACACATACACACACACTACACACACACACACATACACACATACACACACAAACACACACACACACACACACACACGTACTACACACACACACACATTTTTACTTATTTTTTGTTTTCTATAATGTTTAGATGAATTAGAACTATCTAGTTTATTTTTAGAATGTTAGAAATGTTATCATCGATGAATTAGAAATATGTTAATGTTTAGTTGAACTAGTTGAATTAATATATAGAACGAACTAGTTTATTTTTAGTAAATGCTTAATTAGTTGAACTAATTGAATTAATATAACTAGTTTATTTTTAGTAAATGCTTAGTTGAACTAGTTGAATTAATATATATAACTAGTTTATTTTTAGTAAATGCTTAGTTGAACTAGTTGAATTAATATAATAACTAGTTTATTTTTAATAAATATAATGCTTAGTTGAACTAGTTGAATTAATATATAGAACTAGCTAGTTTATTTTTAGTAAATGCTTAGTTGAACTAGTTGAATTAATATATAGAACTAGTTTATTTTTAGTAAATGCTTAGTTGAACTAGTTGAATTAATATAACTAGTTTATTTTTAGTAAATGCTTAGTTGAACTAGTTGAATTAATATATAGAACTAGTTTATTTTTAGTAAATGCTTACTTTGAACTAGTTGAATTAATATAACTAGTTTAATTTCAGTAAATGTTTATTTGAACTAGTTGAATTAATATATAGAACTAGTTTATTTTTAGTAAATGCTTAGTTGAACTAATTGAATTAATATAACTAGTTTATTTTTAGTAAATGCTTAGTTGAATTAATAGAAATAGTTGAATTAATTGAATTAGTAAGTGTTTAATGTTTCGTCTAATATGAACATAGGAAATGTCGTCTGACGACGGAAAAAATTTCATTATGTGCGAATACTGTGAAGACCAGCGCGGCCAATGCGACAAAAATTTCCTTGTTGATGGTAGGCGATTCAGCATCAAGCTGGATGAGACTTTCGAATTCGATACAGTAAGTCACAACGACAAGTCTGTTTTCGTAATTAAGCATGGCTTATATATGCTTCATTTGCCTGACTTATAATTTTTAATTTTCACTATTCTACTAGCGCATCCCCTGCCATGCAAGAATTTTTGTCTTGGATAAGATATGTTTCAAAGATATGGAAACTATGGAGGTAAAGAGAGCTTACCTGAAAACTAAGCATGATGGTTATACTTTCAATGTCAAAGTATACAATGCACACACGTGCACCTATTTTGAATGCAAAACTTGGCAAGCACTATGCAAGGCTTATGCATTTGAGCCTGGTATGGTTATCACCTTTGATATTCGTCCGGAAGATGATATTGAAGGTAATAGAGACATATGGGTCGATGTGCAGACGCCTCCAATTCTACCATTATGTGAGTTCTTCTCAACTATATTTTTGTCTTTGATATTGCTTAGTCAAAAATAACTGAAAACTAATTTCTATTGACAGCTTATCTCCATTCAACCAAACATGTCCGGCGCTTGGTAGACAGGACCTACTACTGTCCCGGCGCTGAACTAAACTGCGAGGAGATAAGTCATTATGTTTCATGGCTTGAGGATCTTCATACTGTGAAGACAAATTTTCTTCCTGCACTTAGAAATGTTAGTATTCAAAATGTGCGACCAATAGTGATGGTATTGAACTACGGTCACATCTATTTAGGAATGATGGTAAGATATTTACTATTTGTCTTCAGTGCATATTTTGCATACATATTTTTTTTGCTAAACTTTTCATTGCTAAGTATATTAATTAAGTACTATACGATGTTCTTCAACAGGGACTCCCGATGACAGTTGTGCCTCAGGGAATCGAGACTAAAGGTCAGATGTCAATTTTTAGCTTACGGCCAAGATATCCTGCATTGCACATGAATGCATTCAAGATTTCTAGAAGCGATGAATGTTTAATAGTGAAAGATTGGAGGAAAATTGTTAATGATCGCAGAGAAGTACTAGGGGGCAGCAATGAGAAGCGCAGCCCACGATTAGGAGACAGGTTCATCGGCATGCTCTAGTATGATCAATCAGGAGAGCTATACATGTTCTATGCTATTTTACCAGAGAGAGAGAGTAGCTAGCAGGAGTGATTTAGCTAGTTCTTCATGCTGCTCTTAATTAGTACTTGTCCTTTCATGTCCGTGTTCTTCGTTCTGAACTTAAGTGATTTGCTTTTGTGGTGTTATATATGAACGCTTATAATATCATGACAATCATGTTGAACTCGATGTTTGGTTCTACTAGAAATTCTATATATATATATATATATATATATATATATATATATATATATATATATATATATAACGTGTACAATGTGTAGTGTCGTAAAATACCAGCAAACGAAAAAGAATTAAAATGGAAACACAAAATTAAATGAAAAAGAAATCATAAAACTAAAAACCCCCCAAACCTTATAGTACCGGTTGGTCTTACCAACCGGTACTAAAGGGCTCCAGGCCCCTGGAGCCGGCTCGTGCCACGTGGTTTCCCTTTAGCACCGGTTCGTGTTGAACCAGTACTAAGGAGGGGGGGAGGGGGGGGTTTAGTGCCCACACTTTAGTGCTGGTTATGGAACCGGCACTAAAGGACCTTACGAACCGGTGATATTGCCCGGTTCTACACTAGTGTTTATTAGCTTGTAGACTCATTTTTCTCGGGAAGTGCTATGTTACAGTAACATATTATGTACTCTAAACATCTATCCTCATTAAATCATGACACATTAGCAACTTTGTCTTGAAATGCACTATGTTACTATCTAAATTACTACAACTATGGCTAGCCTTAGCCACTAGTCGTGGCACAAGCCCAGTATGGGTTGCTGGGAGCCGGTTTTCGTAAGCTTCTATGACAGGTATTGTTCGGTCTAGAAGCTTACACGTGGTTTTTTCCTTGTGTGTTCTGTGTCAGTTTTACTTGATTTTACCTCTGGTTTTCAATTTTCATTGTAAAATCTGTTTCATCTTTTTTCTTTCATTTCTTTTCAACACATGTCTACTTTTTTAATTACAAATTGTACATTTTTTCATATAAACGTGGAACTATTTTGGCACACGTTTACCATCTTTTAAATGCAGGATGTGCACTTTTTGAAATACATGTTTTTAATTTTTTTTTCCTGAATACATGTTAAACATTTCTATATCAGGCGTTGAACTTTTTCAGCTTGCCCAAATTATATTTTTAAACTACTCGATTTTTTCACATTGTACACACATTATTGAAAATGGTCGCTGACATATTTTTGAAACGCCTCTTTTCTTAAATGCCACAAATATATTTTCTGAATGTTATGAAACATTTTTCTTGAATTACACAAAAAAATTGCATTGTATTATTTTTTGTCAATTGTCACAAACATTCTTATGAAACACATGAATATTTTTAAATGTCAGCTACTTTTTTTAGAACAATTTTTTCTTGTTGGAAATATATCCTACAAGCAATGATGAAGCAAATTTTTTCTATTTACATGTTCATTGTTAATTTTATATTTTTGTGCTATAATTGCAATGGTTCTTGAGCATAAGATTCGGAGGAAACTCAGTTGCATTTGTGAAAACATAAACCCCATAAAGAGGGCTATTCTAGCCTCTAGAACTAGGTTATGTATTGTTGATGATCATGTTTTCCTGATCATGGACATTGTCAATGTGATAAGGATGCCAACAATAATGAGAATAATGGTGTCGGATAGACCCGACTTATGAAATACAATGAGATCACATCGTCCAAATTGTTTTCGGTATTTTTATATAAAGTGTTAACATTTACTCGCATCCATAGACCATGAGAATGTCATATACTGCATATTGAATGGTTAGTTATGTCTTTTCAAACATCACACCATAATTAGGTGATCATAAAGGTAACTTGAGGGTATACCAAAAAACTATGTCATGGTGCTTGATATTTGAACACATAGATTTGCTCTTTCGGCGACAGCGAGATACGCTTTGAGCTTAGTTGGTATTAGGTATCTATCATCGTCTGGTAGACACAATGATTGTGATCACAGTGATACCATACTACGAAAATGAGAAGTGTTCAAAGGGTTGATCACGGGGATACCGACTCGCCCCAAGTTATGTAATGTAATATGGAGCAAAGGGAATTGTATTCGCTAAAAGAGGTTCATTTGATAAAGATCTTCGTGAATGTGTCGGAATTGTCAAGTGTGTCCAGATCCCATAGTTAATTATTGACCGAAAGTTGTTCCGGGTCATGTCCATATATTTTCGAATCTGTAGGGTCACATGTTTAACGACTAAAGGTTTGTAGGAGAATTAGGAGATACATAAGAATGGGAGACCGGAAGTGTCCCAGATTGTCCGAAAAGTGTTTTAGGAGATTGTGGGCGCATTCGTGTACCCTCATCCTCCCCATATTTGATGTGAATTCAAGTTTTTGCGGACATCCTTGGCGTATAGGGATGATATGAGGCGTCTGGTTTGTGTCACTTTTTTTCGTTCTTTTTTCTGTCCGGACACTAACTGAGGGCGTCTGCGGACGACTAAGTAGTTTTGTGAGTCTGACTGTAGAAGTGTAGATGCTCTAATACGCTCATATAATCAGATGATTTATATAACAACAACAACAACAACAACAACAACAACAACAACAACAACAACAATAATAATAATAATAATAATAATAGTAATATACTTACATTAAATTCCGTAATGAGGTCTTCTGTGCGTCTCCCATATGTAAGGGTACGCCTACCAGTACTGTAGTACAGGATAGTGAGTGAGACCGGGAAACCCGGACCGCCCCTGGATTTCAGACTAGTATGAGGAAATTCGACTGCAGAACAGAGAAAAACAGCAGCTGCAGATGGGTTTAGACTAGACAGAGAGCGAGAAACTCGAAGTGTTAGAGATAGATTCTTGTGGTGGTGCATTGGGGCATGGGGAAGTGGATGGGTGATGGGCATCGAGCTTGGGGGTCTGGGCGGTTGTTTGCTGGCCGGAGAAGACAATGTAACAGGAGAAAGTTGTTATGATGCAGCAGGCTGATGGTGATCCTTCCTGCCGCTGCACCTCCCGGAGCTCCGGCACCCCATGCACGCAGCACGCACCTATGCTGGACTGTCACTCTCTTCATTACAGTGCCGTTTTTTTTAAAGTGGGCCCCACGTGTTGTTTGTTTAGACGCCCCTCGATCTAGCATCAGCTTGTCCGCTAATCCTATTTCCTATCCCTACTGAACGTGTATAAGGGCCTGTTTGGTTCCAAATAAGTCATTAAGTTATAAGTCGAAAAGTAAAAATAAGTGACTTATTTTGCCAAACAGGCCCGATTTATAAGTCACCCCAACTTATAAGTCATAAGTTGCTCCACCCCAACTTAAAACTTATAAGTCATCTTTTTTTGTGTGGGTCCCATCACCTGCATGATGTGAATTGGTGTGGAAAGGTGTGTCAGATGACTTATAAGTCAGGTGACAATCAAACAGGCGTGACTTATAAAGTCAGTGGTTTTAAGTTACCTGACTTATAAGTCAGGTGACTTATTGGAACCAAACAGGCTCTAACAAATTGAAAAAATAGCAAACTGTCTGTTGATCTTCCTTCCTTTTATCAGAACCGTACGCTGGATCGAAATCCAACGGCCCACGCTCCAGATTCTTCCTCCGACCGTCATGCGGCAAGGAAAAAATTTGACGAACTTTCCATCATTTCGAAAAATTCATAGGTTCCAAGGGTCATCGAAATTTTCTTGCTATTGTAAACCGCCGCACGCTAGTTTGCCGTCATGCTCTCCCTTGAACCGCTGCTCTTGGCCTGCCTCTAAACCTCGAATGATCCAATCACCGACGACCTCCCCCAATGCGCCCGAACCCGTCAAATTTCCGACTTCCCTCCACCTAGGGCGTCGATGTCGCGTTGTTCCCGGCTCCAGATTGCTTCGCTTCACCCGCATCCTCACGCGCCTCGCTCCGATCCTTGTGGCATGCTATCTTCAGCCTCGGCGCTTTGCAGAAATTGACTAACGCGATTTGCAATTTCAAGCGACCAACAAATAGCAAAATCGGCCAAAACGTGCATGCATGTGAGTGAAAATCAGTACCACTACCAAAAGTCGGACCAGGAAAGTGCTATGACGATAGTAGTCCATGTTTGTCTCTTTATCTGAACTCTTTCGGACACTCCCATAAGGCTCGCTTTGGGAGTCGGAAAGAAGGGAAGCAACTACACTGCACATTATGCATTTGCATCTCTTTTTTCTTTCTTGATGAAAGCACTTTGCATTTCTGAGGAAGATGACGGCACGACGGACGGAGGGATGAACTATGAAATGGGGCTCACATGTAGTACGTACATCTCCATCCTTGCATGACCATGGTCCATGGATGCATGCGTCCACTGATACATGCATTTCTTATTATTTACCGAGATAAAATCCTCCCACAGTGTAGTACTCCTTCCATAGTCAATCCGGTAATTAATCCCCATGTCGATGTGATGTGAGCATATGCCATATGCACGCCAGTCTCGTCGGACGGTATAAATAACTACTGCGGTAATTAAACACCGGTAATCCGCGTTTACCGAGGTGAATACCAGCGGATAGGGAATCATGGCGACGTTTTGAGCGCCCATTGGCCGCACTGAAAGCGATGCACCGCCCGAATCTTCCTGACATGATGCACACAGTGCTGGCTGCATGCTGCCGCCGTGACCACTACTCGAACTCTCCCTTATCCCTTTCACAGCACAGTATTACTTTTTGCGAAAAAACTTTCACACAGTAACATACTACTCCCTCCGTTCCAAAATTCATGTCTACATCTGTATCTAGACAAATCTAAGACAAGAATTTTGGGACGGAGGGAGTATATTACTAGTATCATTTACCGTGTCATTTCCGTTTCATTCTTGAGTAGTAGAAGCAACATCACAATAGGTGATGTTTTCTGAAATCAAATGCAGGCATACAGTGTCAGTAGATTAATTATACGAACCAGTACTTACTAGCAAGTACTGGCGGCAGATTAATCAATGTTGGTAGATTATATCCGTCCGTCCGTGCATCCAGGATAGTAGTACTAGTAGATTTGTTTGTGTCAGGTATACGTTGGGGATTTGAATCGGGGTGCGTGGTTTGAAAACTGAAATGCATGCGACCAAGTGGGTGGATGCATCCGCACATGCCGTACCATTTTGGCGGATCCATTGGCCCATCACTTAATCTATATTGTATACGGGTAGTGAGACCGCAGGGTATATCGATCGGATGCATCTATAGTTTACTTCAGTGGCGGAGCTAGACAGGAATCTCCGGAGGGGCCAAAGACAAAACATGAACTAATAAGAGCATCTCTCAAACCTTCACTACTATATGTCCGGACCATAATGTCCAGATCACTTTTATCATCCAACAAAGACCTGTATATCTCTGTTTAGTAGTTCGGACAGACAGATACTGGTATCTAGAGACAAACGTGGGGAGGCTTTGCCCGAGTTCGGACATCCATTTAACCAATCACATGCATGGTCCCCCTCTTCTCATGCTTCTCCCAACCGTGCATTCATGGTCTCCATCTTCTCTCTCTTGACACCAAACTAAAAATACCCCACCTACTTTCGTAGCGGCCCTGGAAGGCGCGACTCGTCTGGCGGATTTGGACACCGGGGCGACGGCCCCAGACTTCTTTGGCGACCTGGGCGATGGTTGTCGCCGCGTGGGCAGCATGACGCCTGGTTCGGGGGTCTTGGTGCGGCCCAACCCCTCATTTCCGCACATGCGGGTGGTGGTAGCGGTGCCCGCTGAGTTCTCCGGCCTACTGATCAGGAGATGGTGGACGACGGTGTGGGGACCTGCTGATCTGCCTAATAAAGGAAGTGGTCCTAGGGTTCTTCTCGCATCAAGACGGTGTACTACTTGATGCATGTCCTCATTGATCTGGCCAGTGACAAGTTCTAGAAGGCTCCGTCGGCGATCTCCATTGGGCGCCTGATGCATGTAGATTGCTGGATCGGAAGAGATTTGGTCGTGTGAACCCTTATTTCTGGTCAAGTGGCTTCAAGAGGGAGTGACGCGAGGCTTCGCTGTCTGTTGCCATCATGGGATATGTCGGTGTTTCGATTTCCATGGTGAAGATAGCGGCGGAGAATGTCATCGCGACTGTGGTCTGAGGTCTAGTAACGTGGGATTAAGTCTTCCAGGCGATGAGGACTCTGCTTCGTCTTTCCTGACTTGTAGTAACGACATCGGCAAGCGGGGGCGGCAGCACAGGTGGAGTACATAGTCTTATCTTTCAAGGTAAAAATCCAAGGTCTAGCCTTAAGTGGTTGTGCCTGGCAATGGCCTTGTTGAAGGCATTGTTTTCAGAGCGCGAACTTTTTTCCGAGGTGAAAGCCTGATATATATGATCGGGCGTCAACGATGTTTGTGCACAATTTCCTTCTTGGACGCATCGCTTGAAGAATTTGGACTCCGTCTGCTGCCTTCGCAGTGTTTTGTGTTGCAGTTACATGGTTTTGATCACTGTAGCGGGATCCTTTGTTTTCTTCTTCTCCTTCTTCCTTTTATTTGTAGGGATGTGTGCACCCGTAATGTTTGTAGGACATTTCTTTGTTGCAGAGGCTATGTGTAATTGGTATCATCGCAATATTAATATATTTTCTTTGTCAAAAAAAATTCAAATATGTCATAGTTGGATGTAGAGAAGGACAAATGATGGCTGCCCGGTCACTGCTCGCGGACGCACCCGGGCACATCTGGCTGTGGATGCTCTTACATAGTGTTCTTTTACCGGCCTAGCTAGGGTTAGTTGACAGAAAAATAAATCTACCAAGTCGATTTGTTCTGGGCTGTCGGATGCAAAATGAACGGTCATATGGCTTCCTTCAGCATCCTGATCAAAATGTTCATCTTCTTTCTGAAAGCCCACGACCACCGGTCTAACTGTATGACTCCGCCACCCATGTCTGCCGGCAATCCCGCGCCAACCTCGCCGCACCGTGCTATCCAATTCTCGTCCACTGGTGTGCTGGCACGGTCCCCGCCATCCCTTAAACCGGTGAACCTGTACCTAGTTGAATAAACTTACCAGAGGCAAAATATTCCAAGTCTATTTTTTTAATATACAAACGCAAATCTGATCAACGAAAACTCATAAAACTCAAATTTGAAGCTAGACCGCTCGAGAATTAACATAACTAATGGTTCAAAATTGTCGACGAGTAGGAAGTGTATAACCATCATAAACATAAAATACAACAGTAGCATCACAGAGAGAAATAGTAAGATGACTTTTGTTCTATGCCCATCGTCCGGCGAGTCGGTGAGCCAGCCCATTTGGTGGCGCCGCCCCTGCCTACACACACACTCGAACCGTCAAGCTTCGGACTTGCCTCCGACGGCTCACCGCTGTCTATGGCTTGTTCCTGGCCGAAACCTTGGCTGATTCCTCGGGCCATGCTATCGCTTGCCGTGGCATCTCCCTTGGCTGGTTCATCCTGGGCCTCATCACCTGCTTCCTTCCTAACGAAATCAACTGTCCAAAATTCAATTTTCAGACAACTTACTTGCAACTAAATAAGTTTTTACTTGTTAGCTATCAGTGGGGGTAAGAGGGATGTTGTGGCGTGTCGGGCGTTTGGTGGTGGTGATGGTACAGTCCGAGTGGTTCCATCAGCGCTGTTGTTCAGCGGGTAGATTGTGCTCTTCTTCTTCTTCCTGTTTTGGTGCTCCCTTCGTGTTGTGTACGCGGCCTTTGTGGTGTATTAAACTTGCGTTTTTTCCTTCTTCTTTTTAGTTGTCGTGTGCTTGTTATGCTCAATGCTTTGTAAATTGTTCTTCCTGTAACCTTGAACTTTAAATTGTGCGTAATGCTTTGTAGACGGAAAGCAACTAGTAGTCGGCACTGTCGATCTACTCTGCTGGAGGTGAATCCAACGGGTTGTTCTCACTAGAGTCCCAAAGATATAAGATGAGAGCGGGGGTTCAGGGAGGGCTAGTAGCGGGCGGGGTTGTATCGGATTGTTGCCAAGTCCACCATCACTGGGCATGTGGTTGGAGGCCGGGTCGACATGAATGATGAGCACCACATAAAGGAGTGGCTAGTGATGAAAAGCAGGAGAAAATGCCATCAAAGCAACACAAATCTTTGATACTCCCTCCGTTCAATAATGTAGGACATACAATTCCTTTTGAAAGCCAAACCTTGTAAGCTTTGACATTGTTTATACAGAAAACTATTTAAAATCAGAATATCAAATGGATATCAATAGAGACAGTATGAGTTATATTTTCATATTATATATATATATATATATATATATATATATATATAGCATTGTTGCTATTGATAAAAAAATTCTATAAATTCGGTAAACTTTGCTTAGTTCGAATTATCAAACTATATATGTGCACTGCATTATGGAACGGAAATGAACGGAGAGACTAACTGGCAACCGGTTACGCTGTCACGGGTAATGATGCGACGACTGAGACGGCACTGCTAGCCAAATCAACCAAGGTGTGTTTCTAGAGGGCTAGCGGCCTAGCTAGGTAGAATCTCCGGCCGGCCTGTGAGTAGTGTGCGCATGACGTGACCATAACTCCGGGCGACGTCACCCTCACGGGCTGTCCGTGCGCGCACGTTAATCCATTATAATCATCAGTTCCAGCGAAAGAGCCATTGGTGCGAACAATTCAAACATCAAAGTATGGCTTACACGTTGTAGTACGTACATTTGTATGCCTGTGCATGGTCGCAGCCCGGCAGCCGTATGCATGCTTGCTTGCAGCCGAGTACGTACAGTACCGTGCATGTCTATGTCTAGGACGTCCATGCATGCGTTCGCCTGCACATGCATGCATGCACACACTGAGTGCTTTGTAACCGAATATTTTAGTCAGGAAAGACAGAAACCGTACGTGCGCGGTACGTGGCTGCATGCGCGCACATGAAGCTGCGGGTCCCACCCGGAGCGTGCGCGTGTGTCGTGCACTCGTACCGTCGTACATGTACATATCACTACGTGCATGCATGTGCTCGTGCATATATTCTGATTCTATCTAGCTTTGTTCGTTTTCTTTTGAACTTTAAAGAGGATTGGAGGTAGCTAGCTGGGCAACAAAGTCGGCAGGCAGTCGTGCGCTGACGGCGACTCGTGATAGACGTGGCTGCATGCTATTGCTATCTAGCCTGGGTTGCTACTTGCTACCGCACTGGACGGCCGTTCATGCCAGGGGCGGAGCCAGGATTTAAACATAGGGGGGCGAAGAGGACAATGCACGTGCAAAAAATGCAACACAAACGTCTATCAATTTTTAGATATAGTGTTGGTATCAAACAAACAATGACAATATTTGTTTTGCAATTACATTGAAATAGCTACTTTTTTATTCGCTTAGATGTATATCTACGGCTCTACGCACAACAGGTCCATCAAACCATCAAATGTCAAGCTTTGTAGTGATTTCACTCCTGAAATGTATGCATATCGCTCTGCATTCTCATAGAGTAGAATGGTTAAAAAATTGGCTTCAATTGTTAGTTATTGGCATTTTCATCTTATTCATGCTTTATGCTATTCTAGACTTCCAGTTACTATAAAAACAGATATATCATTTGTAATTGATTCTATAACTAGTAGTTTGTATAATTCAAATGTAAAATTAATAATATATCTATGTAGCATACCTTAGGTTGTGATTAGACAAACCCACAAGCCGTGTTGTGAGAGCCCAGAGGGGGAGATGTTTGCCAATTAGTAGATCAGCCAGTGGAGTTGTGGTTGACTCATACCGGCGGTGCGCGGAATCCTTCATCAGTGAGGTCGTCGCTGATGCTCATGCGACAGGTCTGCCGCTCGATGAAGCCCTAGCTCCGCGGCGGCGGCGGAGGAAACGATCGAAGATGGAGCCGAGCAAAATGGAGGGCAAAGCGATGTGTTGTGTCCCTGTATATTGGTCAAATCGATAAATGAGATACATGCTGACCAGGAGTACGTGGCATGTAGGCTATCAAGTTTTGGGCTTGGGATGTACGTACGAGTCAGGCCTACGTGTGTTTGCTAATGGGCAGATACTAATTAGCAACAGGCGCACAACAGGGTACGTGTGTATTCAACGCTAGCCCCCGCTGGGTATGGTTGAGGGGGGCCGATCGATAGGGGGGGTCTGGCCCCCGCTCGCCCCCCCCCCCCCCCCCCCCCCCGGCTCCGCCACTGGTTCATGCAAACGATGTGCCTGCACTTGCTCGTGAACTTTTGATGAAAACGAAGGGCCGTCATTCGTCTTCCTCCTCTGGCCTTCTCCCCCCTTCCGATGTTGTGCGTGCCCCCGCCTCTCCTCCAGCAGCAACCTCGCTTTGTCCCCATCTCTACTCTCTAGTGTGTTCCAGGCGTGCCCTTTTCAACAACGCCACGACTAGCCATGGTGAACTTGTTTCTGGCTGGGCGCGGTCCAAACTCGGCCTCTACTAGGATGTCGCAACCCCCTATCTCTGTATCGACGACGCTTCGCCTCCTTCTCCAGGAATTGATTGGCGCGGTTTGCATTTTTAGGCGTCTACCAATTAGCAAACGCGGGAACAGTTTGTACGTAGGGTGTACCACACAAAAAAAAACGAACATCACACAGGTAGGGCAAAAATGAGCCACACAGAAAAAGAACATCACACAGATAGTGCAAAATTGAGCAACAGAATCACAAAATACCATAATCATCTCCCTCGAAAATTCTGGGTGGGCATGACCCACCCGCTGGCTCCGCCCTGCGCCTATGCATGCACAGATGAGATGATCTTGTCAGGGCATCGATGGCGCGTGTGTGTCTTGGGCGTCAAACGGTGGAAGATGGTGATAGAGGTGGCGTTCATTTGCGCGGGTACCCTTGCTCATGCATGCATGAAGGTGCGAACCATGTGGTTCCTTTGTAAGGGTAGCACTACACGGGAAGTGATGGCCGACGTCACAGCTGATCTGGCGCATGTCACATTGCTGTTTGTGGGCCCACATAGGATAGCTGAATACACATCAGCTAAGATGCGCGCGCGTGGTCGAGCGATGGATGTACAGCAAGGTGAATGAATGGAAATTGGGGACCCGATCGGTCACTCATGTACAACCTGTTGTACATGATTTGTCTGGAGGAGCACAGCGGACCGATGCATTTTTTTTTTTTTTTGAGGGGAAGCGGACCGATGCATTAAGAAGAGTTGGTGTGTGTCGCGTGGTGTGGAGGAGATGCATGGCAATGGCATGCAGTAGTAAAATGCAGCATGCATGCCTTCGCTCGCAGCTGTACTGGTCCAGGAAAGACAGTACCTCGTCTAGGGACCTGGAGGGTACCACACCGGTCGAATAGCTCACGAGGCTGGTCGTCGATCGAGTGGTCGGTCGGGCTATGCTCCGATCACATCCACTCGATCATCATCATTGCCGTATACGAATACATTTTTTTTTTTTGCGATAGGTATACGAATACAAATTATTTAAATGTCCATCCGGCCAGCCAAAGGTCTGAACTGCAGAGTGCCAAGCAACATCAATTGAATTGATGGGGCGTTAATTAATGCGATGAGCGGCAGACAGCGCTGCAGGCTTTGCCGGCCTCATCCAGCAGAAGCAGTTAAACGTGTTTACCAGTACGACATATGTATTTACGCATGCCTGCCAGTTGCATTGCAGAACGCCGGTGCAATTGGTGCGTCTCGGTGGCTGTCCGAGCCGGTGGTCCGTGGTCGTCATGAGTTCCATTTTTTTGGAGTCTACACATTTGTGCATTCTGTACGTGGATTTAGTAACCGTCTTGAGTCTTGCTAAATGTCTGTCGACTTAGACTTGGTTAAGTCTCAATCAATGTTATATCTGTGATCCGTATGAATAATTCTACAAGTTTTTCTTTTTGCTTGCAAGTTATGTTGCTTGGCTGAGACTTGGTTAAATCTTGGTCGAATGAGGCCTAGCCACACTCATTTAATATTTATTCATGAAATTGAAAAAAATATTGGTGAATTCTAAAAATATCAAAACTTGAAAGTTTTTGTAAATATAAAAATCCTTAATTTTAAAAATAGTAGAATTTGAAGAAATATGCACAGATTTTAAGAAATGTGCACAGATTTAACTTTTTTGAAGAAATGTGAGATATTAAAATATTTATGGATTTAAATTGTTTCACAAAATTTTCAAATGTTCATATATTATAAAAAAACAATAAAGTGAATAAACAAAAAGATAAAAATAAAATAAAAAACCGACCAAATAAACCCGAAGAATATATAGACAAAAGGAAAAATCGGAAGGAAGCTTCCGCTAACAAACATACAGTAGGCTCCTTAGATGGGGTAGCTAGCCCGTTAAGGGGAATGCGGGAGTGGGGCTGCGTTCAATGCAGGACTATCTGGCGGGACATCCTATTTGACGCATTCTGCGGCAAATAGTCGCCAGTCTGCACCGATCTCGCCCGATTGGTCCGGCCATTGGGCTCAAACTGTTAGCGTATGGTTCGGGCGCAAACACTCCTAAAAACAAATGCATACTAGCCAGGATTTAATCCGTAGAGCTACTGCCAACTACGAAGCTTCCCTGCCAGTCGAGCTGACTGACTAGTTGTGAAACGTGGGTAGGCCGATGTATAAATAACAAAAGAGAAGCAGCGTAACTCAACATTACTGAAAGAAATTAAGACACGCAGAAAATTTATGAAATTCCAATTTCTTTTTAAAATACGAATAATTTTTCGAAACCATGAAACAATCTTTGAAAAAATTGGAACAATCTTTAAAAACGAGAACAAAAAATTGAAATTCTGAACAAAATTTGAAAATTTTAACCAATTTCGGGAAAACATACGAAATTTGAACCTCCAAACTTTTTTGAAAACACGACCAAATTTATAAGCTCGAAACATTATTTTCAAAATGAACTAAATATGAAATTCTAAACTTTTTTGCAAAACACAAACAAAATTTAAAATTCAGAAAATATTTTATGAAAATATGACAAATTTTTTAAAATGCGAACAAAAATTTTAAATTCCAAACATTTTTCCACATGATTTTATTTGGAAATTCCGAATATTTTTTAACATTGCGAACAATTTTCGAATATGTGAACAAAATTGTAAAATTATGAACATTTTTTAGAACATGAAAAAAACTCCAAAACATTTTTTGAAGATATGAACAAATTTTAACATTCTGAACTTTTTCGGAAATTGTGAACAAATTTTTGAAAATGTGTAAAAGATTTCGAACTTTTGAACAAAATTTTGAATTGTGACAAAAAAGTGAAAACAGGAACATTTTTTGAAATTATGAACATTATTTCAAAAAATGAACAAATGTTTTTACAACAAGAACATTTTTCAAAATTCTGAACAATATTTGAACTTTTTGAATAGCTTAAAAATAAAAAGGAAAGGAAATTAAAATAAAGAAATAAAAAAAAGAACAGAAAAGGGCAGTGAAGAAAACCCGAAAAACCCAGTAGGAGGAACAGAAAGATTTTTTTTTTTTGGAAATTCCGCGAGCTGGTTTTAAGTTTTGTCGCCGTTGTTCATTCTTTAGGTATCGCATTGTTATTCTTTCACTTGCTCGGGCCAGTCGGGGTGGCTAGCGTGGCCTGTACCTCTACATGAGGTGGTCGGTTTGATCCCTAGCACGAACTGTTTTTGCGGGTTTTTATCTCGTGAAACTAAACTACCGCAAATGGGCCGGCCCAGGGTGAGCCGCGCTCTGTGCAAAGCCGCGGCTACTTGCCGCAGAACGTGGCGTATAGGGTATTCCCTATCTGGTGCCTGGATTTTCCCTCGTCATCTTTCTTGGGTGAACTGATTTTCCGCGTAGTTCGCAAGGTGTGCTTGCTGTAAGGTCATGTTTAGCATCTCCTCCTCCCTAGCAGTTTTCCGATCAACACTAGTCCTAGCTCTCCGATGATCATCGACCCCATGGTTCGGTGACACTTGAAGAGAAGTTGAATGGGTAGTGTCTCTATTCAAACATGGAGAAGGATGATGTTACTACATCCCGACTTCGTAGATATGAAGAGGGCATGATACTGGCTTTCTTGTACCTCCTGATGCTGTATTAGCTTCATGTGTGTCATTTGATTATAAATATGCGCTTTTTGCAGTCTTGATCGCTGCCTGGAGAAATGCTATTGTTTTCAAAAATTGTTCGAGACTTTTAAAAATTGTTTAAATTCAAAGAATATTCATGTTTTGCCGAAATTCTAACAAATTTGAAAAATGCTTTTGTTTTAAAAACTTATTCAGTAAAATACCTCTCAGTTTTTTTTAAAAAAACTCATTTTAAAAAATAGTTCAAAGTTCGGAAAATGTTTGTGTTTAAAAAAAATATTCACCACAGTACATCCTTGATTTTCAAAAAAAGTTCAAATTAGAAAAATATTATTGTTCTTAAGAAATGCTCACAAACTTGATTTTTTCGCGTTTTAAAAAGTTCTTCGCTGTAGTACCTCCCAGTTTTCAGATATGTTTGAAGTTAGGAAAATGTTTGTGTTTCGAAAAATATTCGCTACAGAACCTCCTAGGTTTCAAACTTTGTTCGTGTTCTAAACAAATCGTGTTTCAGAAAATATTTGTGTATTAAATAAATGCTCGCAAATTCAAAAACACTGGTCCATCTAAGCTCTTTTTCTGGAGCAAGAGGAAATGGTTTGCGTTTAAGAAAAATAATCCCTAAAATAAGGTTTTTTTAATGTTCCAAGTTCAAAAAATGTTCGCTACAATATCTCCTATATTTTTAGAAATTGTTTGTGCTTTCAAAAAATGTTCGCGTTTCAAAATGTTCAAAATTCAAAATAAATGTTCGAGTTCAAATTTTTTTGTTTAAAACTTTGCAGAATATTTGCGGTAGTGTTTAGCATTTGTTTTTAGGATCAGTCGTTGCTGTTAGCTTATTTTAACTTGCCGCGTTGGCTAGTAAACACGAATGCTTGTTTACTCTACTGGTTAGCATCCCACACTTCCAGTTGTAGCACCTCTGTTCGATTCTTGCAGCTCACGTATCTTTTTCTTACGGCAAATTCACGACTGGTGGGTGTGTAATGACGGTAATTTGCCCTGGAAAAAAAAATCTCCCTAGTGGTAGTCAACAATCCCGGGTTTTAACTGCCACGTCAGCGATCCCTATTTGGGAACGACCTTAAGGTCAAAGTAGACCGGGATCAATGAATTCGGTGTGCTGATTTTAGGGATTGCGAATTCAAGGTTCGATTTAGCTTTCGTGTACAAATTCAAGGTTTATTTTGGACTTTTTCCATTGACACCAGTGCCTTCTGGCTTTTCAGGTAATAAGTATTAACAAAATGTGCGTATGACCCCGGCCCAAAAATTCCATTGATCCCAGCCCAGCAGCAGACCAGCTAATCTCTAAAGCCTTAGCCCAAAAAACCATCAAGTACTAAAATAATCAACAACCTGCGTCAGCAAACAACAATACAAGGCCAGGCCCAATGCTTACGTTGTTACGCACGTCTCTATGTATCAATTAATCGATGTACGCTACCCGGCTGCTGTACGCCTGTACCTGTACGCGAACAGACGGACGCCCTCGTCTCTTCGCCTTCTCATCTCGATCCCTAATTCCGCAGCTGCCGCAGCGAATCGGCGACGAACGACGGCGAACTCGACGCCGTTTCATCGGGTGAATGTTAACATCGGCCGACCGTCCCCCAGTGCATAATCTTTAATTTGCAAGTGTTGGCTTCCCATCCCAGGTAATCTGCACCTTCTCTCTCGCCTCTCGGTCTCTACTCTTTAGACTGTCTATAAGACTACAATTCTACATGTCCATTGATTTCAAGATGGCTATTGACTAAGTAATTTTTTTAGTTTCTTTTCTTTGATTTGCCTAGGACCAGGAGGATATGGATAAGTTTTTGTTGAAAGGGAAACGACCAGCACCAGATAGTAACGTGGCAGGGACTTCAAGGCCAGTTAGACCAAGACAAGATCTTGCATCAAATATTGGTACTACTCCTCCGCCTCCGGCAGAAATTAACTTAGATGCACTTCCTCATGATCCAGCTGATCGAAAAAGAATAGGGCAGTACACAAAGAATCCTAAGAAGCAAGCTGATATTAGAAGAATATATTTAAATAGAGGACCTTACAGACCACAAGAAGGCTTTAAATATCCTCAGAAAACCATCACAGGAGCTGAATGGAGATTTAGTCCAAAATGGTTTAAAGACTATCATTGGCTAGAGAACAGTGATAAGGTGCATAAGGCATTTTGCTTGTGTTGCTATCTATTTAGAGATTGCATCGATGGCCAAGGTGGTAATGATGCATTTGTTGTTAAAGGTTTCTCTTGTTGGAATAAGAAACAAAGATTAGATACTCATGAGGGTGAAGTTAATAGCTTTCACAATGTAGCTGTTAAAAGATGCGATGCTTTAATGAATCAAAATCAGTCCATTAAGGTTGCCCTCGACAAGCAAACCGATATCACAAAGAAGCAAAACCGCATTCGGCTGAATACTTCTGTTGAATCGGTTAAATACTTGCTACATCAAGGTTTAGCTTTCCGTTGCAATGATGAATCGGAGGATTTAAAAAATAAGGGGAATTTTCGAGAGTTGGTACAAACATTAGCAAATCAGAATGAGGATGTAAGAAAGGTAGTCCTTCAGAATGCTCCACAAAATTGCAAATGGGTGTGTCCAGATATTCAAAAAGAACTTGTGAGTTATTTTGCCAAGGTGAATAACAACCATCATTATTCACTACTATATATTTATTTCATGCAGTTTATATTGTTGTGAGCACTCAAAATGACACTCTCTCTTGTTTTGCACAGATAACGTTGGATTCTATTCTTGAAGAGATTGGTGGTGATGTTTTTAGTTTATTGATTGATGAGGCTTCGGATGTGTCAGATAAAGAACAGATGGCTGTTGTCTTGAGATCTGTTGACAAGTTTGGACTGATCCTGGAATGTTTAGTTGGAGTTGTACATGTGAGTGAAACATCTGCAACGTGTCTCAAGTCAGCTCTCGAAAGATTGCTTGCTAAAATTGGATTAAGCTTCAAACAAGTTAGAGGGCAATGCTATGACGGCGCAAGCAACATGCGCGGTGAGTTCAATGGATTGAAAGCCAAAATTCTGGAAGAGAATAGGTCAGCATATTATGTACATTGTTTTGCTCACCAACTTCAATTGGTTATAGTGGCGATTTCAAAGAAGAATGAAGATATTGCGGATTTCTTTTATATGATCTCTCTTCTATTTAATGTGGTCGGAGCTTCTTGCAAAAGAAAAGACATGATCAGAGAGAGTAACCGAGAAAATGTAAAAAAATCCATAAGTAGTGGACGGATTAGTACTGGCACAGGGCTAAATCAAGACCAATCACTTCAAAGGGCTGGAGACACCCGTTGGGGTTCTCACTATAGAACCCTCTCAAGCTTAATCCAGCTGTTCCCATCAATTGTTAGTGTCTTGAATTATGTAGCAAAAGAAGGCAAGAAGGATTCCAAGAAAAGTGAAGCACGTGGCCTTCTATCATATTTTGGAACCTTTGATTTTGTGTTCTATTTGCACATGATGTTCCATATATTAGGGAGTGCCAATACTTTGTCACATGCATTGCAACAAAAGGATCAAGATATCTTGAATGCCATGTCATGTGTGAAGTCAACATGGAATGATCTAAACAACTAAGAGATGGTGGATGGGAATCACTTCTAGAGAAGGTATATTCATTCTGTGAAGAACATGGCATTCCTAAGCTAAACATGCATGATGAATATGTTGATCGGCATAAGCCAAGAAAAAGAACCAATATTACAAATCTTCATCATTACCAAATAGAGTGCCTTAATTCTATTATTGATTGGCAACTTTGAGAGTTGGATGATAGATTCAATGAAGTGAATTCTGCATTGCTTATCCATATGGCTTCTTTCAACCCAAAAAACTCCTTCGCTGCTTTTAACTTGGATAGTTTATTGAAGCTAGCTGAGTTTTATCCTGATGATTTCAATTCAACACAATTGATGGATCTTAGTCATGAACTTCGGATTTTCATAGACAATGTCCGAGCGGACCAAAGATTTGCCAATTTGGATGGCATTGCCGATCTTGCTAAAGTGTTGGTGGAAACTAAAAAGCATCTTGCTTTTCCTTTGGTGTATCAACTTCTCAAGTTGGTGCTAATTCTGCCAGTTGCCACAGCATCCGTGGAGAGATGTTTTTCAGCAATGAATATTGTCAAGAGTGTTTGGGGGAACAAAATGGGTGACGAGTTCATGAGTGATTGCTTGATTTGCTATTTGGAGAAAGACATATTTTCTACAATAACGAATGATGATGTGATTGATCTGTTTAAGAAGATTAAAGATCGAGAAGGGAAGTTATGAAATGTGAGTCTTCTATCACTTTATTTTCTCCTTAACGATACTTATTTTCTGCATTATTTGTTTCTTACTATTGTTGTGAATTTAATATGTTATTTTGTTCATCCTTTCCAGAAAGTTAAAAATGAAACGTTCGAAGTCATCCTTTTGCCTATTATTTCTGAAATATGTAAAGAAGTGTTATTTTATGCTTTGCTCAGCCAATACTCGCTACTCAGTATGATTTTTTTGATGTAATAATAATATCACCTGTATATTGTTGCTTTTTATATCGCTCTCGGACATTATCAATGTTGTTGCACCACTATAATTGTGCTAGAGGCTTAGCGTGGGCAGTGGTTGACACCAGTGCCCATTTTTTCTAGCTTCGTCCCTGGCTGCACCGTGCATGCGTGGATGCATGCGGGCAGAGGAAGAAGGTGGCGATCCCACGCGGAGTGTGCGCCTGCACCGTGCACTCTTACTACCGTCGTACGTGCACAGCACATCACTACGTGACGTGCATGCAGGTGCTTTGTGCATATGTTCCGATTCTATTTAGCTTCGTTCGTTTTCTTTTCAACTTTTGAAACGAGCTAGCTAGGCAACAAAGTTTGCCTCCCTGCGATAAAAAAAGGAACATATATATGCGCCTGACCGGCAGGCAATTGTACGCTGACCGCGACTCATGATAGACGTGGCTGAACTGAACGACAGACGAAGGGATGGAAGGAGTACCGGCCTAGCTAGCTAGTGGGCCGTTCATGTTAATGCAAACGACGTGCCTGAACTGCTCGTGAACCCCTTTTTTTTAGAATCGCTCGTGAACTTTTGAGGAGCGGTATGCATGCTTGCATGCATGTGCCTGGGCTTCCATTCCTGGTTACCTTCCTCCCTTACTTTTCGACCTGGCCGGCCTCCCAATGCATGAACCGGCAAATGCTGACAGCACCGCTAGCTAGGCTAAGACGTACCTAGGGCGTGTTTGGTTGCCCGCATAAAGTCGAATCAGGCCCGCACGGGGAGGATTCAGCCTGTTTGGTAGCCCGCATATACTATTGGCCCTGTATCGCACGCTTCTTAAAGCACATCTGGGCCTGGCCCACTGCGAACGTACGGATCAGCAGTTTCTCCAGGGTCAGACCCGAGCGATGCACGTGGGAGGGCGCGACTGCACGCGCGCGGCCACGCTCGAGAAGCCGCGTTGCTTCCCGAAGCACCGGCAGTTATTAGCCTCACCGCCCCTCACCGCTCCCTCTCCCCACTCTTCTCCACTCTCCCAACTCTCACCGGCGGCGGCGGATTGGAGCAGAGGAAGAAGACCACCGGACTCCATCACCGGCGGCGGCAGATCGGAGCAGAGGAATTAGACCACCGGACTCCATCAATGGCGGTAAGCACTTCTCTCTCTTCGACATGCACGCTTGATTCGATCGACGGCGATAGACTCGATCCACGACGGACAAGAATGGGGAATAGAGGTAGATAAGCACAGGAGTAATTCATACTAGTTCATAGCAGTTCATACGAGTTCATACATGCAAGATCAGAATGCATAAGGTAGATTTCGGGATTGGGGGATAGGGGAATAGGGGGAAAGGAGGTACACAACGGACACCAGCTGAACGCGGCGGCCGTCAGCGGCGTGCGGAGCGGCTGGTCGAGCCGCTGGCCTTCATCTTCTTCTTCATCGCCGTGCGGGCCGGCGGGTCGTCCTCGGCGGAGCCGAGGTCGATCTGCCAGGTAGGATGGACTGGCTCCGGCGCCCTAGGCTCTTCTTCCTCCTTCTTAGGCTCCCCGCTGATGACCATCGGCGACGCGATAGCCGTCTCCCAGTACACTGCGGCACGGTGGTCATTAGGAGCCCAGTAGGTCTTGTACTTGCACCACTTCTTCCTCTGTTTAGGATCGTCGGAGACGGCCTGATTCATGGCCCAGCGAATGATGTCAACTGCCATCGCGCCTTTTGCTGGGTCAGGAATCAGTGTCTTCAGCTCTTCTTTAGTGGCCTTCATGAGCACATCATTAGATTCGTCTGCATGTCCGGCATGGAGCCGAAGTTCGAGCACACTTCCATGGGGTTCTCGAACTTGGTCCGGTCACCAGTCGTCCACCCGAGGAAGAAGGCCCTCCAGCCAATACCCCAAGGGAAGGGGTTGGCATTGGAGCTGGAGCTAGAGCTCATGGCGATGGGGAGGAGGAAGGTTGACAGTGAGAGAAGAGAGGGGGTGGGTAAGTAGTGGTGGGCAGGGTGAGTAAATATAGGGGGGATGGAGAGGAGGAGAAGAGTGACAGTCATGCCGTTTTAACTACAAGCTCTTGAAATTAGCCATGAACTCTGTGTAATGCCTGACTCCATGACATGTGTGCAGATCGAGGATAGCAATGAGATGGGCACGGAGGTGCTCCCGGCCGTTGACAACAAGGGCAAGCAGCCCCTTCACCCAATGCCCGACGAGGTTGAGCTGCCGCCCACCGCCGAGGAAGACCCGAAGACGCCTGAGGGTGGCAACGACGAGGGCATGGAGGAGCCCCCCAGCAACAAGCGCCGCAACTACGGCCACTACCATCAGGAGGATGGCCCAACTCACTTCTGCAAGGTCATCCTTGCACCGAAGCTTGAGTGCATTCCCATGCCCCTGGACTTCACCAAGCACTTCTTCACGGTGCCGACGGAGTTCAAGCTCAGGAACAACACCGGCTCCTCCTGGAAGGTGACGGTCAAGCTGATGAACGGCAGGGTGACCCTGGATCAGGGTTGGGCCACCTACGCAGTCGTTCATCAGATCAAGATCGGCTACATGGTGACGTTCAAGCTCCTCACTCCCGACGCCCTGAAGGTCATCATCTTCGACGACGATGGCATTGAGGTCGTCAACAAGTGCGGGAAGCATGACGAAGCCTTCGTCGCCAAGGAGTAGGGTCGGGCCACCTCTTTCGAGCGTACTATCGAGTCTGCTTTGAACATGTTTATGGTTTATGCGTTGAACTATTATGAACTGTGGTACTGCTTATATCTGAATTATGCTAATTGATGCTCTGTTTATACTCTGTTGTGCTTATTGTGTGTGCTGCCGAGTGTGGTGGTAACCTCACCAACTAGCCAAGAGGTTACCACACATCATGCCTTGCATACAACCAAACACGATGCCCTGGGTTTGTGCACTAACATGCAGGCAACCAAACACCAGGCAGTGTGGTTCAGCCCGTGCAGGTCAGAGGGCATGCAGGCAACCAAACAACATGCATATGGTGCATTTGAGGCTGCATTTGCATAGCCAGGTTGGGTGGAGAAGTGTATGCAATGCAGGTACTGTAGCGCACGGCAACCAAACACGCCCCTAAGCACATGCACCGCTCACGTGTCACATGGGATGGGCGACTCCGATGCATCCGGAGGAGGCACGAATATTTGGGACCGACTATAACCCGTCGCCTCACATTGCTTTGAATCTAAAAAAAGAGCACCCTACGAATTTACCAGAACCGTTGCATAGAAATTGAAGGGCCGTCCTTTGTCTTCGTTCATCCAGCCTTTCTTCCTCCTTACGATTAACTCCATCCCAAATTAATACTTCTGATCCCGTGCCCTCGTCTCTCCTCCGGCAATGACGTCACATAGTCCCCATCTCTAGCGAGAGGTCCTGGCGAGCTCTTATCGGCAACACCGCGACTACACATGGTGACTTTTGGTCTTCGTCTGGGCGCGGTCCTTACTCGGCATCGTCTGGGATGTCGCAACCAGCCACGTCGTGCCCTGCCTCTATATCTACGACGCCTCGCCTTCTTCTCCAGTAATGGACCAGATGCATTTTCAGGCGGCTGCTCATTTCAAACACTGGAACAATTTGAAGTTAGGGTTACCGCCCCAAAAAATAACACGGATTTGCTATTTCTCAGGTGCTTGAATTTTTGTGAAGCGTCACTCACTTTTTTTAGTTCTTCCCGAGCTCGCCAGAGAAGGAGAGACCTCGCCAGAGAAGAAGAAGCCCCACTATCTATCTTAGGGGGAAGCCATGGCCACGATTTGTCTTAGGGGCCGGGTGGGGGTGTAGGGGATCGCCGGAGTTGTGTGGCAGGGCTTAATTAGAGGGATGGCTGGGGCGACGGCCAGCATGGCGGTGGGGGAGGTTAAGGGGAGGGCGGAGCGGCGAGACGGAGCTAGCTGCCGACTGCGGGGTGGCGGCGGCAGGCGGTTAAGTCTTGGTTGGCCGGCGGCTGGGTGACGTAGAAGAAGGTGAAGGTAGAAGATGAACGGTACCTAATCTATTTTCTGCCATTGGATAAGATCGGGCGACCATGAATGAAAGTGAGTGATGCATTTTTTTCCAGATGCCTGATCCATAGGCGGTCCCAAAAAGCCAACATCACACAGATAGTGCGAAACTGATCTGGCGCATGTCACGGTGGTGTTGGTGGGGCCCACACGACGTTGGATGCATACACATCATGAAAGATGCGCGTGGTCGAGCGATGGATGTACAGCAAGGTATATGAATGGAAATTGTGGACCTGGCTGACGATGATCGGACCAAATGAAAATTGTGGACGTGGTCGCGCGTCCAATGATCGGACCAAATGGAACGGAGTGAATCTCGACCGTACGTACGTACGTGCGTGCATGGAGACGATGAAGTCCGCTGACGTGGAGTAGTCGGGCGCCGCAGACTGACCGGAACAGCTCGCTACATTCTCGCGCGCCCGCAGAATAGTTCTCGTTCGTACGTACGTACTCCCTCCGTTCCGAATTACTTGTCTTAGATTTGTCGGATGTATCTAGCACTGAAATGAATCTAGATACATCCGTATCTAGACAAATCCAAGACAAGTAATTCGGAACGGAGGGAGTACGTGCGTACTCCACTCTGATCGAGCTGCCCAGTGCCAACGAACATCGATTCAATTGAATTGATGGTGCGTTAATGTGATGGTGTGGCAGACAGCGCCGCAGGCAGGCCGGCTGCACCCAGCAGAAGCAATCAAAGCATTCGCGTAATTCATACTCCGCAGGTTTTTTACGCAAAAAAATTAAAAAGAAGGCGCACCGAAGTCGAACACAAGACCTCGGCCGTCCATCCCCAGCTCAACAACCACTTGAGCTAACCCCTCATTGCAATTAAGTCATGCGTTAGTTTATACTTCCTTCATTTCTAAATATAAGTCTTTGTAGAGATTTCATTATGGACTACATACGGAGCAAAATGAATGAATTTATACTCTAAAATGCATCTATATACATCCGTATGTGGTTTATAGTGGAATCTCTACAAAGACTTATATTTAGAAACGGAAGGGGTATTTCAATACCATCTATAATGTCAGACAAGCTTCAAAAATATCTGACTCCTTACAGAATTCGAGGACATAATTGAAAAAGAAATTCGCCTCACAACTAAATTGAACGGTTAGACCAAATCAAATAATAAACTAACCAATTTTTGGGCATTTGTTTACTATGTATAATAGTACAGGAAACATGTTTTTTCAGTTTTTTCCTTGGATTTCTGTATTGGACAATTTTCGCGAACGGATATATGGTGTCTCCATGACCCTCATGTTATACTAGTTACCTAGAACTTATCGGGATATGTTTCTACACTTATTTTAACTAAAACAAAAGTTATCGTGGTTTTCATATGTAAGTTATTAGATATGTGAGGTGTAAATTATCCTGCTATTTACACAAGAGTTATCGGGGTACATTTTTTTTAAAAAAATCCCCGATTCAAAATTATCAGGGGGCTTGTGCATAAGTTATTAGATATGTGAGGTGTAAATTATCCTGCTATTTATACAAGAGTTATCGGGGTACATTTTTAATTAAAAAAAATCTCCTATTCAAAATTATCAGGGGGCTTGTGCATAAGTTATCAGGTCTGTAATGCGTAAAGAAAACCATGCTTTTTATACAAAACTTGCCGGGATATATTTTCAACAACTTTTTTCCGAGGGTCAAAAAGGTTACCATGGTATACGTACATGAGTTATCAGCTCCGCGCTATGTAATTTACCATGCTATTTACACATATGTTACCGAGGGTATCTTTTCAATGCTTTTTCTCTCCGGTTCAAAGTTATCATGTTGTTTGTACCTAATTTAGCAGGTCTATAGTTTGTAACTTACCACGCTACTTACACAGAACTTATGATATGTATGTTTCAACCATTTTTATCCACTAGGTCAAAAGTTACCACGGTGTTTGTCCATAACTTATCGGGTATGCGGTGCGTATTACAATGCTATTTACATAGAACTTAGCGGGGTTTTGTTTTGAACAATTTTTACTAGGTCAAAAAGTTATCACGATGTCCATACATTAGTT